>NC_085995.1:29780446-30081518 GCF_030014385.1 Trichomycterus rosablanca
TAGTCATCACACATGATGCCACATTGAACCTAATTAGCATTACATAACTGACCTTTTGGACAAGCAACAGTGGGAACATTATTGATCATGATTTGAGCAAAAAATCTATGGCTTTTACCCTCAGTTTCTTTCATGTGTTATTTTAAAATATGTAATTATGAACTGTTATGAACTGTAAGATTAATTTTTCAATTTCTCATATTTATTTTTAAAATAACAATTATTGTCGTTTAATAATATTTATGCATAGTTTTTTTTACATTAAATATTTAAGTTATTTGTGTACGACAAGGTTTCTGAAACATCTAGGGTAATTAGTAGTTAGATACCAAAATTCTGGTAGCATGCAGTGGGTAGAACGGTCGGTCGCCTTACAGCAAGAAGGTCCTGGGTTCGATTTCCAGATGGAGCAGTTCAGGTTCTTTCTGTATGAAGTTTGCATGTTCTCTCCGTATCTGTGTGGCTAGTGTTATAGACAGCTGTGTTTGTTTGTTTGTTTATTAGGATTTTAATGTCATGTTTTACACCTTTGGTTACATTCATGACAGGAACGATTACTCATTACACACAAGGTTCATCAGTTCACAAGGTTATATCGAACACAGTCATGGACAATTTAGTATCTCCAATTCACCTCACTTGCATGTCTTTGGACTGTGGGAGGAAACCGGAGCACCCGAAGTAAACCCATGCAGACATGGGGAGAACATGCAAACTCCACACAGAAAGGACCCGGGCCGCTCCACCTGGGGATCGAACCCAGGACTATAGACAGCTGTGCCAACCAAGCATCTATAATATGATATAATATCCAAACAGATTTTTGTTGGTTAAATAAAGTTTCAAGAGAATTACCAAATTACAAATAATTGCATTATACACAATTTCGGAAGGTCTGATGTATTTTTTTATCAAACATGTTTGCTGTTCACGCACTGTTACAGCAACAGAGGCAAGAATATAGAGCTCACCAACTGTCTGATTTTACTTCTCCTTCAAGTGTTGAGAATTAAACTGCATTGTAGGCAGCTTTAATACAGGAGTAGACTGTTAATATTTAAGGGTTAACACTACTAAAGTGGGAAGTGAGAAGAGGCTCCATTCTCTACTCCAGTAGGGGGAAACAAAGCATAAAACAAGTTCCCTACTTGTTACAGGAAGAAGTACAATTGCCTCACATGGATTTGCTGTGTCCAAAATAGTGTACTCTGTTTCAAACAGGCGACATAGTACACTATTCTACTACAGTGTACTGTTTTAAAGGCCTCCAGACATGTATTGTAAACAGAAAACATACACACCTAAATCATATGGTTTGTTTGCGTACATTATTGTAAAATGGTTTTCCGACTCCTTTCAGTGAGTTCTACCAAACATGAGCCGACTCTTTCGGCTCCCGAGCAGTTCTTCGTCAAGTAGCGATAACCAAGTTAGCAATAAGCTATCGTGTTTTTTTCCACACTGAATCTATAGCTTACACTTTAAGCTATATAACTATATAATATAAGGAATTCGAGTGCACCTTGTGTTTACTTAAACAGCTTTAGTAAAATGTAATCAAGCACAAGTACAATCGTTTTGTTCGTGATTCGGTTCCCAATGCTCAAGTAAAAGAACCACTCGAGGAGTCGACTCGTTCACGAACGACACACCTCAACAAACAACGAGTCGTTAAGATTGGTGATAGATTCGTGTTATATCTCTAAAAATATTCGTGTTTGCTCGATTTTCACAATTTTATTTCATCACTTTATTATTACAAACTTCGTTTCATGTAAGACTTTTTAAACACGAATAGATATACGTTTTAGTTCGTACTAAATTTCATGTTTTGCTTTTTATCTTTAGGAGAAGGCGCCGTTAGTCACACTGTTGTAATAACTATATTTGTTAAGTGTATACTAAAGAAAACTTTAATTTTAACGACAGTGTTATTGTAAATAACCAAAGTAACGTCCAGGTGGAACTATATTTTTCAATACGGCGGATGAGTTAAACGCTGGAGAAAGGTAACGCGAGGATTTGTTTCCGTCTTGAGCGGCATTAAGCTAATCCGCCTGATTGGTAGCGTTTGGAAAAGTGAATGGTTTTCAATTTGTTGGAAAGGGCCGGTGGACAAAATAACAGAAACACTACAATAAACAGGATAATAGCTCCGAAGGGAGTAAATCAGAGTTACACATAGAGGTGAGTTAAATTAGGTTAATTGCGTGTACCAGGTTTTGACCTTTTTCTTGGTACTTTGAGATTTTAGAGCACCATGAGTCAACTAACAGAGTTCGAAAGAGGTCAGATAGTGGGCGCCCGAAGAGCAGGTGCATCCGTCACAAAAACATCACAATTATTTAATGTTTCAAAGGGAACTGTTTCAAAAGTCATGACAGCCTATATTCAACATGGACAGACAACATCAGCAAAGAGGAACAGTGGTCGTAAGTCGAAGCTCACTGACCTAGATAGACAGAAGCTTGTTGCTATAGTTGAAAATTGCCCAAACAGTACAGCCACAGAAATAACCACAGAACTCAATGAGTACCTCAATAGCCCAGTCTCAATCAAAACGATACGCCGTGAGCTTCACAAAGCTGGATTTCATGGTGGGGCCACAGCTCGGAAACCTTTAGTATCAAAGGCCAATGAGGCAAAGAGCACGGGAGCTGAACCCCTGAAAAATGAAGCTACAAATTTAAATTCGGATGATAAAGATAGTAAAGATTGTCCTAAACCAACAGAGTCTACTGCCAGCTCTGACCTATAATGGTATAGACAGCAGTTAAGGGAATACTGGCCTGGTTGCTTTCAGGTTGCTTTTGGTAGTATAATGCTTAAATTATTCTACAAGTTCAAACAGATTTGATATTTATGTGATATAACAATCCCCCTTTACAACTGTGACATTTGGAAAATATAGTAAGGAACGTAACTTCGGATCTAATCAGTCACAACATTTTGTTATTGCCTGATTTCTTGGAGAAAAAAGCACCAATTGACACTAACACAAGTCTTAATGGTTAAATTTTCATGCTGGAAATGCTGTATAGTCTTTTAGCCTTTAATTTACAAAGACTGTGTTTTATCAGTAAACAAGAGAGACACAACAGCATTATTCACATTTACTATATAAACAGAGTGTATTTCTACCCAAGTAAGACATTCCAACTCTCCAGAGGTGTTATATTGAACAGATCTTTTGTCTGTGCTAGACTATTCACATCTAAAGACAAAGCATTTAGACTAATGGTCTTCAGTGTAGGTTTGCCTTTTTTCTGTCTTTAAATAAAAACAGTGACAATAAATAAAATTAAATTCCCTTTTTATTGTTTTTCCCTCTTGCTCATTTAGTGTTCACCAACATATAATCAAATGTGTTGGTACTAGTTTGAATGTTACAGTATATAGTTTGAACTAGTGTTTGCTTATAGTAGCATGCATGTCTGCTTGCTTGCTAAATAATTAACTTTTTCTTTTAGCACACCATATTATGCATTACTTTTTTACTTACCTCAATTAGCTCAGCATTGAAAGTAAAGCTCTCAGAATTCAAGGCTTTAAATTATTTGAAATGCTGTATGTTAACTGCATTATTATTTTTTTTAAGAAACTTGCATTTACAGCATTTAGCAGACCCTTTTATCCAAGGCAACCAACGATTGTGACCAAATATAAGTCGAGCAACTGAGGGTTAAAGGCCATGCAGAGGAACCCAACAGTGGCAATTTGCTGGTGGTGGGGATTGAACAGGCAATAAATCCACTAATCTACCACTGCCCTGTCTTAAATGTACACTATAGTTTTATTTTTACTGACTCTGTGCTACTCAATAAAATTTTAACCACAACAGTTATATTTACAATGGAAACTTACGAGTTGAATTTTAAGGAGATCAGGCAAGATTAAAGAATAGAATAGAATAGAATCTTTATTGTCACTATACACAAGTACAATGAAATTTCGAGTGATATTCACAACTTTAACTCTACACCACAAGATCAGTTAAAAAAAAGATGGTTTAAGTCCAACCAACTAAGGTCAAGGTACGTTTTGTAACAGTTTGGATGAGATAAGTTTGCATAAAACTGGACCTAATCATCTTGTAGTTTGTACCACGTCTAATGACTAAGAACAGCACAATATACTGCTAAAATTCAAGTGGTTTAATGAACACTGGAATTAAATATAGTGCCTTCCATGGTCTCCTAATCTCCAGATTAAAACATTGTCGTAGCTTTACATGTTCTGGAGCACAGACTACCAAATAGATATTGTTAATATATTTTTACAGTTTTCTGTTGTTTTGTCCACCCCATGTATTTTTTTGAGCAATTTATTAGGTGGTCTCCAGTTTGGCTTTTTATGTATGTAGTTTTATTGTTTATGGCTTTATAACATCTTAAAATATAATGTTAGGAAAGAAAAATAATAAGGTGATAATATATATTCTAAAACATTTGAAAATAAACCAAGAAATGTTTTTATACTTTTATTGTCTTTTTGAGGTGTTTATAACTATAGGCGTTGAAGAGCTAAAATGACCAAATAATTTTTTTTGGTAACTAGCTCTGATTTAGTACTGGCTTATTTTCACGATTATTTCTGTTAATTTAATTTAATGTTTTAACATCATGCTTAAACATGATGATCGCAATTATACATGTTTACATATGATCCTATAAAATCAAAACCCAGACCTAGACCCAAAAACTACACAGAAATGAAGCATTATTTTATTTTTATTTTTTACATTTTAAACACACACAACGGTTTAGAGCACTCTCACGTGTTACGCTTTTGCTTAGCGTCCAAGTCTTTCAGATATCTTGTCAGATATACAGTTAGTACTGTAGTGTTTTAATACATACCAATACTAGTATTTCTGAACTATCACTATACATTTTTGCACATCTACATCTTTTAATTAAAGAAACAATAAAAGACTATAGTTTTCATTTTTAAATTGCAATGCATAAAAAATAAAATCGTAATCTAGAATTTTTCCCTTTTTGGGCTATATTGCGCTGCTCTGATAGTGGATTGTTGTAAAAAAAAAGTTTAATATTTAGTGGGAGAATGTATCAGAATATCACATCCTGAAACATAAAGGCCTACATTTATAGATGCAATTGCACTGCCAAAGTAAAAAGGGCAAAGTTGATGTTATTCCTACATACCAGCACAAATCTCAAAGGAGTCGTCACAAAAATTTATTTGAGACAAGAACACTGAGACGGATTTGTCCAAGATTCAAACTTGAGATCTATTCCACATACTCGCTGGGTCGTCTGCATCTGGTTCGGTAAGATTTTTTGCATTTTGTATTTTTTAAATTTATTTTATTGATGGCCTGTACTTAAACATTCACTTTGCACATGTTTAAATGTTATTGTTTTTGTGCAAATAATTCTAGGACAGGTTGTGTGCTGTCAGTGATGCTCTGCACTTTCCTGAATACAACTACTTTTGCTAGAGCCTGATGTGACTGTAATGAAGAGTAAAAGTAAGTTCTGTTGTAAGTAAACAGTGTAAACAATTTATTTAAAGTTATTTTAATAAATGAAATCTAGTGAATACAGCGAATTCATGCCTATTATCAAAAACATTTCATAATGTGGAAAAAGGATCTAACAATTATTGTATGCACCAGATGCACACTATCAGCTGTTTGTTTGTTTGTGTGTGTATGTGTGTGTGTTGCACTTAAACTGAGTAGTCACTTGCAAAAGAAACAAAAAGAAGAAATTTCATTGACTTAAGGGACATTCAGTAATTTGTTTGAAGCTAAAACCTGCAGAATGGTAATTTATTTCTCCAAGCAACTGCGTAAATGTCCATGACTGTTATATACATTTAAAATTAGTTTTTCTGCTGGTTTGCCTGTATGCTTTGTTCAGCGTACTTTGATCGGTATGCTTTTGTTTTTACACTTTAAACAGGTCTGAATGATTTAGTCCTCATCCATGTGCAGTTATTGCCCACCACCAGAAGGTGCCTCCTACTGACGATGTAAGTTGGTGTTATCTTAATTATCTAAATTTCACTGTGTTTAACATGTTGTTTAAAATCCTTCAAAATTATTAGTAAACAAAGAAAAAACAATTGCTACAAACTGCCTCTAAGTCACATTATAATCTTGCTTGTGCAGGTACTTCGCAGATAAAATCCATTTCTAGCAGCACATAACCTGTGGTGACGTATATGAGGAAAGCCACAGGCCAGGCGAGGTTACCACTTTGGACCTGGATTCCTGGATATTAGTGGGGTTAAGAGATATTGGCCCTGCTAAATTAGGACATGTAGACTGTGATGCAATTAGACACTCGTCCTCCATTAAACTGTGATGTAAATAAACTGTAAAATGGGAACACTGATAAATATCATGGACTTAAGATTTTACATAATACAAATAGGTATGTTTATTTAAAAAAAAAAGAACCACACACTGTACTACATATGCCAGTTCACTTAATGTGGTATTTCAATGTTGCATATTACTATAAATGAAAACGTGTATTAACCAACAGTATAGCTCTGTTTGTACTGTGATATGCCTTTATTTAGACTAAACATTTTTTAAGTAGTGCATCATAATCAAACTGTTGGATTTTATTCTACCACATAAAGAAAACACAACCCAGATAAACATGGCTGAATGCACCATAGAACCAAATATTTATTTTTTTATTTTTGTTACAAACTTTACAAAAATGAGAAAAGTGACACCTGTAGTTAAAAGCTTGTATATTTATTTTAAGGGAATCCCAAATCTGAAGCTTAAAAGTTAATTGCTGTATTAAAAACATTATTCAAAAGTAAATGACACTGGTACATACAAAATATAGCTAAATATGTTTTTGATTAGGTGCTTGGATGGCACAGCAGTCTATTATACTAGCCCCTAACCGCTGGGATCCAGGTTTAAATTTCAGCTGTGCTATCAGCCGGCTGGGCATCGACACAAATGATTAGCTGTGTCTTTGGTGAGAATGATATATATCAACCACTATATCCCACTGTATCTGTGCTAGAGTGGATTGTGACTTAAAGCTTTCACCATCATGTCATTGATGCCTGACTTGCAGACTCCTAAACCAGTTATTGTGAGGATCCATTTCATTTCCAAATTGTTATATAACGATAGTTTTTAAAGTAAACAATAAATCTAAATAAATAATTAAATAGTGTAATTGTAACATGTTTATGTTTAGTGTTTATTTACCTGACAATTATTTCTTTTTTGGTACTGTACTCTTAAAGGCAGTTCACATCTACTAATAGTGTTATGTAGTAGTTTTGTGCTCTGTGCTTAGATAATTGAGGTGGCTGAAGACGTACAATTTAGGCGTACAATGTTTGTGCTTTCATGTTAAAGATCTACTAATCTCCATTACTTTGTAATGTACAGTATTTATACAGGTTTCTCTTTGCAAAATTGATACATTTTTCCTTTTCTTAATAAGAAAAAAATTCAGTGTTTCATGATTGAACAGTTTGTACTTGTTTCTTGGTGTGATTACTGGTTGGTGGCTTGTCATGGACATTTTTTTGTGCTTTTTCAGGTGCTAAATGTATATAATGTTTATTTTATGATTAAGGTTATGTATAATTTTACAATTCTAGCTTTAACCCAGTATTTTAATGGACCTACTGTGACCCTGACCAGGAAGAGCTGATTAATGAAAATAACTGAATAAATGTGAATCCACTTGTGGGTGCTGTGAAGTGTGATTTTTCTTTGCAAAAATATCTCGGCTGTTAAAAAAACATTTTATATAAAAGGTAAATGTTCAGCGTTTAAGGTGCTTTCTGACCATTTGTATATTCAAAAGCCTTTTTCTTAATGTCAGTTCCATATCACAAAGCAAGATGCTGTGATGTGTAAACATTTGTAGTCTCGCAGAACCAATAGACCGCTGAAGTCGTGCGTCATTCTGTAGTCCTCGTTATGCCCATATTTGGAGACCCGGGTCTAACTCTGATTTCCTATGGGAAATTTGAATGGGGTTTTCAAAAAACCGGCTCTAACTTATCCTGTGCTAAATAAACATGTTCAGAACCCTGTACGTTTTGTCCTGTGTAAATTTTTCTCTTGTACATCACTGGATCCTCTGAATTACGAGGTTGTTAAAGGGTCGTAATACTAATAATGCTACACGAAAGCTAATGCTACTGCACATTAATTAGACGTCACTGAACGACACCAAACAAAACAACGAAACGAGCAGCTCGATTTTGTTAAGTACAACCAAAGGCGTAACACCTAACCATCCTTGCTTTCTACTTTAATGTAGCTAACTACTAAAAATATCAACCAAAACTTGTGAATATCACTCCACTGGTACACTTTTGAATCGCGCTGCTTCGTGCGCTTATTTAAGAGGCTTATAAAAGAAAGAAAAAAGAAAACATTAAGAGGCTTTAAGTTTAGTGACGTCAATTCCGTGCGCATTAGCATTAGCTTACATGTAGCAATATTCATATTTTGACTCTTTAACGACTTTATAATTCAGAGGATCCAGTGATAATAGACAGAAGAATCTCCATAAAACAAAACGTAACAGCTTTGGAAAATGTTTTATGACTACAGGATGCGAGAGAGGCAATTTGCGAAATCTCCATTCATATTTCCCATTAAAAATTTATCTTAGACCCGAGTTACCAAATATGGGCATAACAACATGGCGTGGCCTACAAAATGACGACACGACTTCAGTGGTCTATATGTGATCATAAGAAAATGCAGTAGGGTAGTGGATAATATAGCCAAAACCTATATTATGGTACGCATTCCCAGGCTGGGCTCACAAAAAAACTTGAAGATAGCCACTGGGTGGACACATACCAGTGCGCCTTTAGTGCTAGTCCCAAGCCTGGGTGAATATGAGGGTTATGTTAGGAAAAGAGCGTCCAGCATAAAAAATGCCAAATATGCTGACAAATGATCCACTATGGTAACCCTTAAATTGATCATCCAAAGGAATTATTTAGTGGGTCCTTGCCTAAGGACAGTTTTTGGGCGTGCTGGACCCTCCATGGCAAATAAGATTTTTTCCTTAAATTACAAAATTACAAATTACTATTTTAGATTAGTTTCCATAATACCAGCATGGGTTGTACTTTTGCTTTAGTTGCTTTCATGTTTAATTGTACAATGGCAAAACCGTGTCTTTGTTTCACTGGCCCAGCCACTGTGCTCCCTATTTTTATGCTGTTTTTATCCATGTAGTTGTTGTAAATATCTGACATCAAGCAAGAACTTTGACTTACATTTTGCCATCCAGACTTCAGAATCTTTACAGCTTACTTTAGACATGCTAAAATTAGGATTTTGTGCTTTTCTTAAAAATGTAAATGAAAGACCAATTGAATTTTTTTAAGAATACTGGTTCCCTTCATTTAAAGGTGTGTCCTTTTAAATAAAGATGAATTCATGTTAAAATGAAAGTGTAAACTGCCAGTGATTAACACACTCGATGTTTCCAATCACTGAACAGTTTCCTACAGTAAACTCCCCTATTACTGATTACATTTACATTTTCAGCATTTAGCAGACACTTTAATCCAAAGCGACTTACACAATGAGTGAAACACGATGAGCAATTGAGGGTTAATGGCCTTGCTCAAGGACCCAACAGTGGCAACTTGGTGGTGGCAGGGCTTGAACCTTCTGTTTACTAGTCCAGTACCTTAACCACAGAGCTATCACTGGCCCCATCATGATTAAAATGATGTAAGCAGTTTCTGGATTGTTTTGTGTTTTAATAAATTTAACATCTGGAAAAATTAAGACATGCCACTTTTTTTTCACAATATATTAAATTTAGCAAATAAATAATAATTGTGCAATATAACAAAAAGGTTTTTTTTAGAGAATATTAACTTAATTTACTTTAAAAAAGCAAAATGTTAAACTGTATATTTATCTAGGTTCAGACAATATGGTTACATTTACCATGTTGGATGGTGTTTGTGTAAGTATACTGGTTGTGTGTTCCTTAAAACAAGTTATGCAACTGTGTGATTTACCGTCAATTACATTTTTCACATCTGCATGGTTACTGATAAGTATCAGTATTTATCTACCGCTTCCATATTTTCATTTTCAAAATCAAACTAGATTTTGTAGTTATGATGTGCAAGTAAAAATTTTCAATAAAGTTAAAGAACATCTATTTCTTTTGACAAATGTCCATGTGTAACCCCCCAGTTTCAGTACTTGGTGGAACGTCCCTTTGTCATGATTAGCAAGTGCTAACAGGCTTTTGACACGTTTCATATGGAATCTTTGCCCACTCTTGTCATGCAAAAACATCCAGCTCATGGAAGTTTGATGGCTTTAGTGCTGCAACTGCACTTATTTAATCCCAGTAAAGATTTTCTATTATAAATTTAAGAGGGCCACAAGGAAATTAAAAACCCGTCTGGCCTAAATGTAGATGATCTCTGACTGAAGCTTTCAAAATAATAAAATAAATAAAAATTAAAATAATAATAAAAAAACTGAAGAGATTTGCTTTTTATGTCAACTTTTTTATTATTTTCTCAGTAACACTTCTCCATTATTATCTTATCCATTTTGAAATGTAATTGTACCTGTGTATAGTGACAATAAAGATTCTATTCTATTCTGACTGCATCCCAAATCCAAAACTGTATGTTATTGTGCTGGTCCATTCTGATATACAGTGGGAACTCGAACGAACTACTATTGTAGTTGTAATTACGTTACATTATGTAGTCTTTTTATAATGGTTGTTGTTAACAATAATAATAATTTAAGCAGCGAAATTCTAGGTGGATTCCCGTCACCCACCCCCACTGAAAACACATCTTACACAAAGAGCGATCATGGGGAGGGGTGATGGAAATTTCAGAATCGGTAGAGCCGATTCATTGAGTCAACTCGACTGACGAATCCAAAGTTTCAAACGTGTTTATTTCAAACATGTTTATTTTCAGCAAGCTAGACTTTTTTTATTAACGTTATTTTAGTTTTTTTTATTAAAACATGTATAATCGCTGTTTGACTGTTAAGGTAGGCAATGTCAAACTTAATAGTTTAATAAACTGCTGAGTGGACTAAACCGCAAAGCTACGGAGTTGACGCTCAGTTCTCAAAACTAGCTGGAATCGACTCCCTACGCCAGGGATACGTGTCGAACGTGACAGAAAGAAACCAGCTATCTGATGTTGTGTATTATGTACCGTACCCACACTGTTTCTGTGAATAATAAATGACTGGTAATTCGTTTTGTCGTTGTAGCTGTTGGTATAATGCTGAACGCCATGACGTAGATTTTACAGTAAGCGATGTGTTTATAAACAGTGATGATTAAATACTCAGATGTAACTCGACATTTCTGGTTTCTACCAGAACTTTCTGGCAACGTAACGTCATAGAGTTTTTATTTAAACGAAATATGACCCGCGCATGCGCACTCTTGCAATGCAGCAAAACTTAAAAGTAGATCCGGTCAGACAAACCAGTTTAAACCGGACTGAACAATGCCTCTGTAGCGCTAAGTAAAAGATACATCCGCACTGCGCCTCTGACGTGACATCTGTTTAAAAAAAACACAAACATTCCAGGGGAATTACCATGTTTAGAAATGGTCGTCAATCCTCGTTCCCTACATACTGTGAAACGTGTTATATCAGTGCTGGGCTCCATTTCAGTGCTGTTTTAACAATGTTCTTCTACAGTATATTGTTGTTTTTTATACATGTGATGAATAATCTGAATCCGATTGTTAGACGTTATAACAGCTAATGGAACACCACACAATGAAGACTGTACCATGTTGTTTCAAACAAACAGATTAGTCATCGAATTGCCCGGTATTTTCCGGCCAAACCCATTACGTTTCTACGTAATCCATAGTTTAGAATGTGATTAATAAAACTGTCAGTTACGTTTAGGTCATTAAAAACGGTCAATTACGTTTAGGTAACATTTTAGATTTACATAGGATGTCGTTTATACAGGTCTACTTTAAATGGCTGTGTATCCAGCATTATTATTGTAGATTGTTCTGCAATCTTTAAACATTACATTTACCCACATTAATTTCTACGAATTTCTATGTCTGAAATGTGTAATGACGTAATAACGCTCATTTTAATCACAGTATTAACGTATATTCTTAGCGTCTTGTGGAACTATTTTCTGCAACACGGCGGAAGGATTAAAATGCAAGGAGTAGCCAGGCCAACTATAAAATGGGCGACGGAACAGCCTAGTAAATCACTTTTGCTGGTGGTTTTGTGTGGTAGGGAGACATGTCGATGGCTGGTACTTGACTTCGTTGATAAGTTGCTTTTGTGTTTTTATTGTCGTTATTACTTTAGTGGAGTATGTTGTGCAGCTGATTTTTATTTTTTTCGTATGTAGGTAGTAGTACCTCTTAGACGGCTGTACAGTTAATAACAGGAAAGGAAGCTTTACTGTTTTTAATTAGAAGTGGTTGTTGAGCTTATTTTTTTTTAATGTTTTTTAAACATTAAAGCTAAATGTTAAGTGGCTTATAGAGAAGGTATTAGCCGTAGTTGTATTTTTTTTTTAAAGGCACGATTGATAATGTGAATCATGTTGGTTTTATTGAACCTTTTGGTTTATTTGATGGCAGAACAGTAACAGGCCTATGTGCGTAGACAAAATGGCGCTCATGGAAGGTCAAATGGCTACCATTGGTAGAGTAGCTGTTTTTAATTAAATATAGTTTTTATTTGAATTTGTTTGTATCTATAAGTACTTATGAGACGACGTAGAGTAAATATATATTTAATTTGACGGCATTATATCGAGTGATGACTCGAAGATGACTCGTAAATCTTTGTACGTTATTAATATACAGTAGTTTGCCAGTCATGTGAGTTTACCACAGGAGCAATGTATTTTATACAGTTTTTGTTTTTATATGCTTCGTTTTTTACCAAAGTCAAATGGGTGTCGAATGCTAAATATTTTATAATTTTATAAATTTGTAATTTCTTAGTCTTCAGGATTAAGTAGCTATTGATAGTAGCTAAAAAAAAAAAAACAACTAAAAAAAAAAACTAAACACTTCAAATGCCTTGTCGGTTATTACATTGCTGATAAATGAAGCCAGTGGACTGTCTTGTTTTCACTTCTGAAATCGGCTGTTTTAATGCCTTTAATCGGAGGATCGAGGATTTTTGTTTGTTTTTAATTGGACTGAGTTAATCATTCAAAGGACTTAGCTGTATACAACTGTGTACTTGAGTCGTATCTACGGAGAGAAGATGAGGAACAGAGAAGAGTCGGGGACCGGACGGAAGCCAGGGGAGGATCAGGAAAGCTCAGGCCAGGGTGAAGAAGCGGAGAGTGGGGAAGACACGACAGAGCAGGCGGAGTTTCCAGAGAAAGAGGGGCGCAAGGCAGAGTAGCGACAGCAAGTGGCCACAAGAGGGAGCACAGCAGATCTAGACCAGAAGAGGCCAAGCTAAAGACGAGGTGTCCAGCAGAGCGGGCGAGTGAGGGGTCAGGGATCGATTACAGGGCCACCGAGTAGCGTCTGAAGTCATTGAGGGTGTTTGGTTTGTATAAAGGGTAGAGGTATCTCTGTGAAGAAGAAAAAAACCATATCTCCCAAGTTATTTTCTTTCAAAGGAAATTTGCTCGCACAGGTTTGTTCTTTCTTTTCAGGCGTGGTGCGTGTGTGTGAAATCCTACCGTTCGTTGACCACGTCTGGTTCCTGCGGTGATGAACACCTATAATCGGCTCTGTACCCGTCCTGAGAGCAGATGTAGTCACCAGGAAAAGGGGTTGATCGATCGTTCTTCTAAAAACCAATAAGTGTCCCGAGAGGCGATCTACATTGAGGCTTGTTCAGCGTTGAAGTCCCGCCGCGTCGCTGCATACTAATATGTCCACGTAGCCCATCATAAATTTGAAGCTGCCCTGCGTGCCGTTTGCTGGTAAAAGATAACATTGCTCAAGGTTTAATACATTTTAAGGGAGTAACTATTCCCTTATTTAAAAAAAAAAAAAATGGACTTGCAAATGTGGTCTATTTTATGTTATTTGCGTTTTGGGGACTGGGAAGGGGCAACTTCGTTTTTGAGTGCTTTTTCCACAGGCTCACGTTCTGTAAAAATAGCACAACAGGATCCCTCGGCTGTAGAGTGAAGCCTGCTGTTAAGATGCGCAACAGTGTAAAGAGTTTTGTAAGGCTGCAAGTAAAGGCCCTGGTTGGATTTTGAGGTATCACTTACTGGCTTTGGTCCACGTAAGAAAACGTTTTTATTTACATTACATTTACTAAAGTGTAACTTGGGTGGGGTGAGGGTGGGGATGTTAACCCAAATCTGTTTTTAAGCCTTTGCAGCTTTTCAGAGTGGTTAGATAATGGCACGTGTAGTACTGTAAGAGCACCAGCAGAGGAGGCGACTCATCATGGCAGCTAGCCCAAAGCTTTGGACACAGGCAAAAACCCACAGGCATGAAATCAGTATGGAATTTGTATTGTAAAATGGCATCAGGATTGTAATGATACTGGTTTTGTATATGGATGTCCGTGTGGTTATGGGGGCTTGGGGACTGCTTAATTGTGACTTTTGCAGATCAAAGGAATCAAATCCAAAAACTGGTTGTGCTACAGATATCCACTTCCCCAACTAGAGCAAAGATGCTTCATGTGGTTTTTACCTGTTCTGAAACGGCAAGTAATTGGTATCTTGTATAAATGGAAAATTTTTCTTGTACATTTCAGACTTTGGCATTTATGTATCAGTAGTGACTATTACTAGTTCTATTTGGTTTGAGGATGAGTGGGTGTGGTTGTAGGCTTTTCTTTTGCAGTGAGCAGTGTCCAAGTGCTTTCATGTTCAAGATCTGCTGATCACCCTCATGAATTTTGTACTAAGGTTTGCTTTTGCACATTATTTATATATGCACATAATGAGGTAAATTTAATTTGCTTGCTTACATGTTGTAACTTTCTTGGTTAATAAATTAATTGTTTCAGTATTGAAACGTTTGTATGCATTTTTTTTTTTTTTTTTTTTTTTTTTTTTTTTTTTTTTTTTTTTAATATGGGATGGGGGTGGCATGTCTTGGGTATTTCTTGTGCTTTTTCAGGTGTGAATGTTGAGCTTGGTGACTTTAGAGCACGCGGTGAGCCCAGGGATTGATGGCAACTCTTTTTGCGGTGGAAGGAAGTTAAAGTCCAGTCCTACTACTTTATGGGGAAGACAATGGTGAAAAGGCAGTGTCCAAATTAAGTTTAAATTGATATTTGAGGCTGGTTATCAGCGTTTTAATGCATGTATTGCTCAAATTATAATGCTCCAATACCTTTAAAGGTAATTGGTACTGAGGCATTTCGAAGTTTTGCTGTTTTGAATGCTTTGTGAGGGATGGGCAAGGGGGTCTCTGCCTTTTTTTTTTGGTTTTTTCAGATTTTTAAAGCCACTGAAGCTTGTCATCTATCTGAGAAGAATCATGTCCAGGAATCGTCAGCCCCTTGATTTCGAACAAGCAGGGTGATCAAATAAGCTTTTCAAAATTTACACTTATGATTTGCTCATCCATTACACATGTACAACTGTGCAGGTGTTAAAATGCTTTGCAAATGTATAGCAAATTAATAGCTGTTGTGCAACTGTGCTTCAGCTTTTCTAGTGAATGAGCTCAGCTGTGCAACTGTACAGCTTTAATTGGAAGTCACAGGTCTGAGAATCTACAAGTGTGTGTGCTGGGTGGGGTGCTCTGTACTTCTGTTTGTCTTCTGCAGAATTGTCACCACCTGTCTCAAGCAAGCCACATTCCGCGTTTCATGGCAAGCGTAGTAACCAGGTCTCCCCTTCATAGTTTTACTACTAGCATAAGTACTTTCATTCTTTTATTTTTCTTATCCACTTTGATTTAGCCAAAGCTATATATTGTAGTTGGTGTGGTGGATTGTGTCTACAAGTCTGTTTCAGATCACTTGACATAATCTGTGTGACTGTGGCCTGTGAGTCCTGAATGAAGCATCCTTCTGTCTGCTTGAGAGCTTGGTCCAAACCTCTGAAGCCCTTCAGTGTTTGTGTGTGTACTGTGTGCTATTTCCCTCCACTTTCTCAGGTTAATTTTGCTTAGGGAGCCAATTTGTTTTGAGTGTGCTAACTTGGACAGACCTAAACTTGATGGAGCACTGGGAAATCCAGTTACACTCTGATCAGCCTATGGCTTGTCTTGCTGCTAATTGAGCATCACTCTGCTGCTACCTGGTGAAGCTAAGTAAAAATGGTTTTTCATTTCCACTCTGTACCTAAATCTGATTGCATGCACAACAGCTTTGCACTACTGTATAAAACTTTAATATGGTGTAGAAATTTTTAGGGACTTGGGGAGGGCGGAGGGATAGGAAACGCTTTTTTTTCTGTCTTTTTGCAGATGCTATCTTGTCTCTACTAATATCGCGAGTGTCCTTAACGAGTGGATGGATGTGTGGTCTCTTGTCAATTGTTCTGCTTCCTGGAGAAGTTGGTCATCAGCGGTTGCTGTAATTTTGATTAATTAGCTTGACTTACTACTTTGTGTTTGCTGACTTATCAATATTTGGGTTGGGGGGTGGGTTGGGGAGCATAATCTTTGCTCTGTGTCTTCTCATTGCAGCTCAAGGCTTAGAGATGTTTGGAGCATGATTATAAAGCCTCAGTGGAGAAATCGATAAGTTTCAAGCTCTACAGATGTTAAGGCTTTCTTATTATGTATGGGGAAACTTGTTTGGGATGGGGAACATCTGCAGCTTCTGTCTAGTTACAGGTAGTCACCGTTGAGGACGGATGTTCAAAATCGTACAGCATCGACCATGCATAATGCATCTGCCCTGACGCAGGATTAAATGGTGGTAACTTGCCTTAAATTTATGAGTATAGGGGTGGGTGGGGGGGGGGGGTATAAACTTGTATTCTGTCTCTTTTCAGGTGTTGACAGGATCATGACAGTTCCCAAAGAGAGGAGGCCTTGTCTGAAACTTGGTCTGAGGTCAAATTTAAATGAAGGTTGAATACATAAGTAATAGCAGTTTACTGCTGTAAATGTTAAGGGCTTGTCTGGGGATGGGGAAACGTGCAGTCTTCTGTGTAGTTTCAGGTAAAAGCAGTATCCTGTGAAGGAGACCAGAGTATTGTAGAGCAGCGGTTTGGGGGTTTTTCTTTTCCTGATGGAACAATCCTCTTTGGTTTGTTCCTTCAGGTTTTGCTTTTTAGCCTCATTAGGAATAAAAAAAGCAAAAGACTCTGGTGGTGGCACTCCTGGTTTCTGGGACTGGGTTCAATTCCCTGCGGAGTCTTTGCTTTGAATTACTCCAGACCGCTTCCTTTGTGTTTAAATTTGCCATTTAGCAGATGCCTTTTATCCAAAGCGACTTAAAGCTGTGACTGTATACAATCTAATCAACAGAGTTAAGGGCCCAACAGCAGCAACCTGGCATCGGTGGGGCTTGAACCAGCAACCTTCTAATTACTAGTCCAGTACCTTTTTTGTTTTTTAGTTATAGCCTAGTGGTTAGGTACTGGACTAGTAATCGGTAGGTTGCTGGCTCAGTCCCCACCAATGCCAGGTTGCTGCTTACAGATGTAGATTCATCATGGCTTAAATTCAAATGTCCCTAGTCTCTCCACGAGTTTACTGAAGGTTTTCTTTCTTTTAAATCAGAAGATAAGTGCCCTAATGCTGGATTTGTCCTTCCAACCACTCCCAAAAAGCTGATTAAGATGGTGACAGTTAAATTTTGTTTATGGCTCTTAAACAGAATAATAGCAATTTGATTGTGTGTGCAATAAGGGTTCAGTTTGTGTGGTATGTTAAGCAAATGCATATATGAAATTAGTAAATGGTGTAGGTAACTTTAATCAAAATTAAACTCATTCTCTTACATTATAAAGTTTTTGCCATTGCATGCACCTTGGCTACACACTACCAAGCTAATTAAGCATTTGTTAGCTTTAAAAAAAAAAATGTTTTCCTACGGTTGCTGGATCTCCTCAATCCTTGTGCCCAATAACAAGTTATTGGAATAGAGTTGCACTTGGTTGGAATGGCTTATGATCAGATGTCCACATGTTTTAGGCCATAGTTCATGTAAAATCTAAGCAGTGGAATTGAAACCGAGTAGGATGACTGCTGGATCAGTGATTAGAGGGAAATTGGTTGCACAGGTAAATTTTAACTCCCAACAGCTGGAATGCTTGTTGTCTTAACGTTTAAAATGATCTGGATCTTTTTATTTATTTTTTTTTTTTTTTTTTTTTTTTTTTTTTTTTTTTTTTTTTTATAAATTAGAATTTCCTAGAGTGATTCCAAATACAAATGACATTCTTTCTTTATGCAGAATAGATTTAGCGGGTTACATTTTAACGGATTTATTTTGGGTTTAGTTGGTCGTCACTCACCCTCAGGGTAAATGTCAACATGGTGGTAAGACCACACAAGGGTTAATAAAATGTTGAGGGAAGAATCTATTCTTTGTAAGCAGTTATACTTGCCTGTTAAACATGTTTGAGTGTTAGTGGCAGAATTTGTCGATTATATGTGCAAAAAGTAATGATTCGTACAGCTACTACTGCTTGTAAATAAAATCTTTAAACCATATTGATTATGGCCACTGTCTTTCTTTCTACTTGATTCACATGCTTTACATTCACTTATAACATGATGCTAGGATTCAGTACATTTCCATAATGTCTAAAGAAGCCCCCCATGTAAAAAGCTCCCTGCTACAAACTCAACTATAAAATGGACAGTGAGTTGTGTAAATAAAACCTAAAGCAGCTCTTTGTAAACTGTTACATTTATTGTATTGATAATAGCACTAAAAAAGAGATAACATTTTACCTATTTAGATTTTTTTTTTTAATTAGTGCCTGCAACACATTCTAAAGCAAATCTAAAACAGCCGTCATCACTGGATATTACAAATGTTCAGTGGTTTTAGAGCAAGGATGGGTTAAAGTTTGCCTCAGTAAAAGACTGCATGTGTAATGATCCAATGGTACCATACACAATCTGTAACACTTCAGCATACAGGAGAAGGCCTAAAACCAATACTGAGAGCCTGTAACCTTTAATCTGGCAGATGTAATGAATCAAAACTGAATATTGGAAAAAAAAGACACATGGGCTCTAAAATACTGAAAGAACTGTATAAAACAAACCAAAAGCTCAGCCAAGATGGAGAAATGCAAAGTGGAAAGTTTTACTATAAAAAAAAAAAAAACTATACAGGAAGGTGATATAACAGCTGTAAAAAAATGTGCCTTTCCCAACTGTTTTGGAACACGTTTCAGCCATCACATTTAGGATGAACAGATAAATAAAGAAAAAATATTCAGTTAAAGCAGTACTTATATTTGTACTTGCATAAAAAGCATTTGCAAACCATTGCTATCAGTTATTTACAAGTTTCCTGCTATTTATCCATTTTGGACTATTTTAGGGTTGTACTCAAAGAATAGGAGCTGAGATACAAAATGTATGGTTGCTGCAAAACATATTATGCCCACCTTTTTGTGATTTTTTAAAATATGCTAGGGACAAAGAAGCCCCTGATTCATGTAATCATAAACAAAAATTGAAGCTTAAGATGATAATTTTGGAACAGAGGTTGCAGTCTCTTAGCCCATGTTGATGTAAAGCTTATTTAAATGTGCACCTATTTTAAATAGTGACGAGGCAAGGAGTTACTTTGCATCTCCAAGACTATATGGAGACTATATGTACTGTATGTTCCTGACTATATGTATGTTCCTGTATATTTTAGAAAACCCACAATAAACCCAAGTTACAATGTAATGTACTGGGATGGGCACTAAGGGTGCACTGATATGTGAAAATGTAAATGTATTTGTGAGTCACTGCTGTTATGCTACTGTATAAATTTATTTTCACCTTTCAATCTGCTGAATGTTCCAGAAAGATTGACACATTGCTGGAGCAGATCATGGTGAAAGGAGAGATAGTCAGAACGCAATTTGTTGGTTGAGGCAGCACCAACATGACTAACTTTGCTTCACAAGATAATATAAGGTGGACACTACTTTATGTTCTGACCAATTGATGCAATGTTTCTGCAAGGTTGTAGGTGAAGGTTATGTGATGTTGGTGTGAACTAGGGCCATAATCACAATCTGTATATTGGGGGAACATTTGCCCCCCAAAGTACTGGTGTTAAAATGATAAATGAGCATATTTCACTCACTAGCTTTGTGTAATGTTAGAATCTGTCAGTGTTTCCTTCAGTTGCTGTTGCGACGGCCTTGGTGCTTAAGCCTAAATACAAAATTACATTGAAGTTATGTTTCCTGGGTCTGACTCTTCCTCACTGCTCCCTAATAAAAAATCATTGCATTTTAAAAATTTTTTATTGAAGTAAGATCATTATTAGTAAACTTTGTTTACTTCAAACAAACTGATACATTTTCAGCATTTAGCAGACACTTTTATCCAAAGTGACTTACAGTCTAAACAGTTGAGGCCTAAGGGCCTTGCTCAAGGGCCCAACAGTGACAACCTGGCAGTGGTGGCTTACTAGTCCAGTACCTTAACCGCCAGGTTACAACTGATACATTAAAAAAAGTTAAAATTGTTTATTTATAATGAAGATGTGACATTTTCTTTTCAGAAGACTGAAATAAATTTTTATTTATTTTATATAGTTTTATCTTAGCAATCGTAGAGGAAACTTAGTGTGTAAAGAAACTGAAATAACAAGCAGCCCTTTGTGTTAGCAATGACACATGACAGGTGCTCATGTCTCCTCTCACGTGTTCCTTTATATTGTGGGTGGTTTTAAATGCACAGCAAAGATCGGGGGCATTTCCGAGGACAGAAACATCAGAAACGTCTGGTCACAAGTTACAGAAGTTATGAAAATCCCATTTCCCTATGAAATCCCCGTGAATGTATTTACAAATAAATGTAAACAACTGAGCTCAACTGTGTTTGTAATGGGGAACTGCAGATAGGCTATACTGCCCCCTGCCGGTGTTCATGCATTGCTGTTTTACTCTCCGTGTTTAATGTACACTGAACCAGGGAAGGATGTGGTCTTTCTTTTCGAGAGATCCAGTTAAAGATTTCAATTATGAAATTTTACCAGATAATCAGAGTAAATCGGGGATATGGACTCTACATCGAGGAAAACGGAAGGTGAGCCCTATAAAATACAATAAAAATCAATTCCTTAATATTGCAGGCCGCTTCTCCATCCTCGATCTGGATTATCAGATAGCGGAGTAGCATTAACATTAGCTTGCACTGTGTGACAGGAGATAGCAGGGCGCGCTATCAGCTAGCAGTGTTTGTATTTGCACTGGACACTTAATATTTCAACACATTGTCCTGCCAGACAGCTTGTTGTGTAATAAAGTATTTCGCCGGAAAGCTGTCGATACTAAGAATGATACTGTTAGGAGCCACGTAGCTTGTGTTAACATTAGCTTACATCGACGCCACGTCAGTCGTCCTGACTACATCAAATTAGCCGGTAGCTGTATTAGCAGTTAGCTCGTGTCAGGTGTGATGCTAATGCATTTCTAAACTAAACAGCGTTCACTGCTTATTTTTCAAATTCTAAGATTTCCGTGGTGATTAATATTACGGTGTCATTCGTCAGTCGAAACGTACAACATTAATAAATAAGAATCAGTTGGTGACAAATTAAAGGAAAACCATCTGCCATTGCATTGCTTACTTTAGTCTCTGGAACTGCAATAAAAACACATAAGCGGTGCTTTATAAAAGACAATTATTCCTAAAGATATGCTTACAATTGGTGCTTTTATTGTGGAGAGTGTTGTCACACACAATATTTTATATGTATTAGTATAATCTTACATTAGGTTGAGATCTGGTGACTTATAGCCCTCAAAAATGAATTGCATTATTTACTTATATATTAAACCATTCACTGACCCCCTGAATGATGGACTTCCATTAGGATAGTTATATTAATGCCTTTGTCTTCTGTAAGTCACAAGTAAACCTTCAAACATCTCCCAACATCAGGTACTGGACCCCCAAACTGTAGATCTCAAGCATTTAGGCCTGTAAGCTGCTTATGCACTTGTCCATTTGTGTAGATCAGTGGTTATGTGTATATATATATATATATATATATATATATATATATATATATATATATATATATATATATACAGTGTATCACAAAAGTGAGTACACCCCTCACATTTCTGCAGATATTTAAGTATATCTTTTCATGGGACAACACTGACAAAATGACACTTTGACACAATGAAAAGTAGTCTGTGTGCAGCTTATATAACAGTGTAAATTTATTCTTTCCTCAAAATAACTCAATATACAGCCATTAATGTCTAAACCACCGGCAACAAAAGTGAGTACACCCCTTAGTGAAAGTTCCTGAAGTGTCAATATTTTGTGTGGCCACCATTATTTCCCAGAACTGCCTTAACTCTCCTGGGCATGGAGTTTACCAGAGCTTCACAGGTTGCCACTGGAATGCTTTTCCACTCCTCCATGACGACATCATGGAGCTGGCGGATATTCGAGACTTTGCGCTCCTCCACCTTCCGCTTGAGGATGCCCCAAAGATGTTCCATTTTGTTTAGGTCTGGAGACATGCTTGGCCAGTCCATCACCTTTACCCTCAGCCTCTTCAATAAAGCAGTGGTCGTCTTAGAGGTGTGTTTGGGGTCATTATCATGCTGGAACACTGCCCTGCGACCCAGTTTCCGGAGGGAGGGGATCATGCTCTGCTTTAGTATTTCACAATACATATTGGAGTTCATGTGTCCCTCAATGAAATGTAACTCCCCAACACCTGCTGCACTCATGCAGCCCCAGACCATGGCATTCCCACCACCATGCTTGACTGTAGGCATGACACACTTATCTTTGTACTCCTCACCTGATTGCCGCCACACATGCTTGAGACCATCTGAACCAAACAAATTAATCTTGGTCTCATCAGACCATAGGACATGGTTCCAGTAATCCATGTCCTTTGTTGACATGTCTTCAGCAAACTGTTTGCGGGCTTTCTTGTGTAGAGACTTCAGAAGAGGCTTCCTTCTGGGGTGACAGCCATGCAGACCAATTTGATGTAGTGTGCAGCGTATGGTCTGAGCACTGACAGGCTGACCCCCCACCTTTTCAATCTCTGCAGCAATGCTGACAGCACTCCTGCGCCTATCTTTCAAAGACAGCAGTTGGATGTGACGCTGAGCACGTGCACTCAGCTTCTTTGGACGACCAACGCGAGGTCTGTTCTGAGTGGACCCTGCTCTTTTAAAACGCTGGATGATCTTGGCCACTGTGCTGCAGCTCAGTTTCAGGGTGTTGGCAATCTTCTTGTAGCCTTGGCCATCTTCATGTAGCGCAACAATTCGTCTTTTAAGATCCTCAGAGAGTTCTTTGCCATGAGGTGCCATGTTGGAACTTTCAGTGACCAGTATGAGAGAGTGTGAGAGCTGTACTACTAAATTGAACACACCTGCTCCCTATGCACACCTGAGACCTAGTAACACTAACAAATCACATGACATTTTGGAGGGAAAATGACAAGCAGTGCTCAATTTGGACATTTAGGGGTGTAGTCTCTTAGGGGTGTACTCACTTTTGTTGCCGGTGGTTTAGACATTAATGGCTGTATATTGAGTTATTTTGAGGGAAGAATAAATTTACACTGTTATATAAGCTGCACACAGACTACTTTTCATTGTGTAAAAGTGTCATTTTGTCAGTGTTGTCCCATGAAAAGATATACTTAAATATCTGCAGAAATGTGAGGGGTGTACTCACTTTTGTGATACACTGTATATGACAACAAAAAAAGAGAAATAAATATATATATATATATATATATATATATTTCTCTTTTTTTGTTGTCATCCTAATTTAAAATGAAAGTCATCTTGGGTCTGCATAGCATTTGAATACATAAAAACAGGATTCTTGAATTTCCATTGCTTAATTGTGTAGTAGCTACACCAGTCTGGAATCATATAAACACACATCTCTACACTCACTTCATGAGCAATTGTCTACTGAATAATCTATGAAACTAAGGCTGCATTTTTATTGAACAAAAGTTGAATTTTATTTAAGGTTCTTGCTTTAAAAAACATATATGTAATCAGAAACACAAACATTACATTTTAAGGATGTACAGGTGAAAATGTAATTGGAATTGTTCTTTTTAACAATTCAAAAACAATCATTTCCAAAAAGCTCATAACGCTACTAAGATAATTACTGCTCTCAAAAGGAAACAAGGAGGACTTTTTTTGCTAAATGGCTAGCATTTTATAAAGACTAGAATCAAAACCTTACCCTATACACTTTCAACACAGGCTAAATTATTTCAAATGTTATGTTTGGTCAAGACACTGGCCCGTGGAAGAAAAGAAACACATAGAGCTTGCTGACATGTTAAACTACTAGGTGAGAATCCATCTCTGTTAATTGAAAAGATGAGATTGACTGCACTTGTGTTGGAGAAGCCATGTGTTACTCTGTGTATAAAATAAAAGTGGATAGTACCTTTTATTTCACTGACCATTTGTTAAAACTAGGGGCATTAACATTCTGATGTTTGGAATTGTTGGTTACATAACATTAAGCAATTACTGGTCATGATGAAGGTTAATAATTTGCGTTCAGTGATAAGTAATCTGAAAATTAATGTATTAAACTTTATTCTTCTGCAGACAACTGGGGAGCCCGTGTCAATCTTTTTGTATGAAGTGGCCCAGGGGACAGAGGAGCAGACACAGCTAGCTAAAGCAGCATTTAAGCGTATGAAGACACTAAGACATCCCAACATCCTTGCTTATGTAGATGGACTGGAGGTGAGGAATGCTGCAGGCTGATGTATAGCAGTGTTAAGTCATATTACATCATCCAAAAA
The DNA here is from genome assembly GCF_030014385.1 of Trichomycterus rosablanca. NCBI lineage: Eukaryota > Metazoa > Chordata > Actinopteri > Siluriformes > Trichomycteridae > Trichomycterus > Trichomycterus rosablanca. The sequence goes on from NC_085995.1 coordinate 29,805,341, forward strand.
TCAGGTTTTGCAGGCTGTACAAGTCAGTGTTTCCTGAAAGGAAGTATCAGAGAATGTAGAGTTGTAAATGTCGACCCATTGAATGTGTATTACCTTATATTGTATTATATATTGTAGCATTTCACACTATAAATTGTTACCCTTCTAGTTTGATTATTAACAGGTTTATTTCCCCACTAGTAACGCAGAACTGAATTTCTTATATTTTTAGGGTTGCTTTCGTGCCAAACATCCAAAACGTTTTTAGGTGCATCTCTGCATCTGAATTTAGTTAAAATAGATGTTTAAAGACTTTTTTTTGTCCTTGTTTGTATTGACAGACAGAGAAAAGCCTGTATGTGGTTACAGAGCCAGTTACACCACTCACTTCACACTTGGACACTCGGGCAGAGAAGGGTGGCTCAGGAGAACTGGAGATTTCCTGGGGCCTTCATCAGCTTGTGGTTAGTAGATGCAGTAGTGCATACTGTCTTTCATAATCAACACAATTGTGTCCTCCTTTTTATTACCATGCCTGGTAATCACTTAAGCATTTTATTTCTGAATCTTTGTTCAGAAAGCACTTAGCTTTTTGGTGAATGACTGCCATCTCCTCCATAATAATATTGGAACGTGGGCCGTGTTTGTGGATCGAGCTGGCGAATGGAAGCTGGGAGGTTTGGATCATGTGACCTCAGACCAGGGAGAACCTTCCTCATTACCCCCTGCCAAAGTGGTGAATCCAGACCTGCAGAAGTATGACCCACCAGAGAGTCCTAGCAGTGGAGGAGAGAAGTGGTGAGTGTGATGATGAGTAGAATAATAAGATAAAAAAATATTTTTTATTAGAGCTCAGAGAACACTTAGTTGTTTTTCTGTAACTTGCTATAGATTGTATTTTAAAATCATAGGGTACTGCACACTAAATGATCGAGCTCTGATGATTTCTTAGTTAGTAGCCCAGAGTAACACAACATTTAGAAATCTACAGCTGGCACCTGGGTGGTGCAGCGGTCTCTTTATTTAAAAAAAAAAAAAAAACAATTAAAGACACACCTCTTTACTAAGAAGTTAAGTTGAAAACTAACATGCACATACTAATCTTCTACACTATTTATTAAAAACATATTTGGTGTCTCTTCAGGTCAGGAGACGTGTGGAAGCTGGGTTGTCTTATTTGGGAGGTGTTTAATGGACCTCTGTCTCGTGCCTCATCTCTACGATCTCTCGGAAAGGTAACACAGGTCATCTATGTCTCCAGAACAAACTGAATGAAGAATTTTACACCTCTGCACAACTTGAGTAAATATTGTCTTTACACTATGAAAGATATGAATATGATCAGCTGGCAGTTGTGTGTATCAGAGAACTCTAATGTAGACTGGAGGATTTCAATTGCAGTTCTAAACCTGTTCTTTTTCTAGCATGTAAAAAACAGACTAGGGTGAAGAAAACACAGCAGCGTTTCATTTTTATCAGTTGATTTATTCTGGGCAGGGTCACTGTAGGTCCAGTTCCACTGGGAAACACTGGGTGGAAGGCTCTGGACAGGGGGCTAGTTCATTGCAGGGCTTTGGTCATGTCTGTGTAGACAGCCCACTAATGTCACTATTGGTGGGCTAGCATTATATACTACTGCACCCGTGTTATTTGCACCCGTGTTCTGTGTTGCACCAGGGTCCCGGAGGAATGTTTTTTTTTGTTTCAGTATATGTACTTGTACATAGCTGAAATAAAATGAAAGTCTCTTAAATTATTTTTTCAATATTATTCTCAAATAATGAGTTTTTATTTTATCCTTTAAAAGAATGTATTAAATACGGTTAAGGTTTAGGGATGTGCTCAGGTTGAGTTAGGCCACCACTGCTAAGATCTAGGTGGAATCTTACCAGTGCTATCGGTCGGCTCTGCCTGGTGAGGATGGCCAAAGCCTTGCGAAGGAGAAGCGCCCTGTCCAGGGTGTGTTACTAAGAAACCGGACCCCCTGCGATCTGATCTGGATAAAGCAATGCTAAAACATGAAATTTAAATGAATTGGGGAAAAATTACATTAAAAAAAAATCTAAGATATTGCTTCAAGTGAGACCTCAGTTGACCTTCATGATTATGCTGGTTTAGTTAATCATGCCAACAGGTTTAATGGTTTAAAACTAATGCCAGTATTATACAACTGAATTTACAATGCCTTTGCTTGCACTCCTTCTGTCTGGCAGATCCCAAAGCAACTGGTACCGCACTACTGTGAACTGGTGGGGGCAAATCCAAATATTCGACCCAACCCAGCTCGCTTCCTGCAAAACTGCTGCTCTCCTGGAGGCTTTTTTAGCAACAGCTTTGTAGAGAGTAACCTGTTTCTAGAGCAGATCCAGGTAGACCTACAATCCTTTTGTATATGTTACAGCTTTTTCAGATTGATATACTGTACAACATGTTATTAGGCTAAATGTGTATACCTTACTTTTAACATTTAAAAATGTTTGGTAGCTTTTGAAGAGCATTAGATTTGAATGACTTTTTTTCTGTTGTTGCCGCTGATAAAGATTATGATGTCTTGTCTTCGTTATTTCTATGACATGTTTGCATGTGTTTAGATTAAGGAGCAAGCAGAGAAACAACAGTTTTTCCAGGATCTGAGTGACAATCTTGATTCTTTTCCTGAAGATTTTTGCAAACACAAAGTTCTGCCTCAGCTTCTCACAGCCTTTGAGTTTGGCAACGCTGGTGCCGTTGTCTTAACACCTCTGTTTAAGGTAATGCATGTTTAGACAATGTGTGTTTGTATTTTTTTAATGTATGATTGTTTAATTCACCTCACTTTTGTCTTATGTATTGTGGTTAATTCTGTGGTTACTGTGGCTGGGGCTCCCTTGACCCTATATACAGGCACAGTTATACCGTCTTCCGAAAAAAGGTTTGGGCCACCAGTTGCTTAATGTAATGATTAACAGTACACAACAAAAAATAAAGTACCTGCCCTGCACATAGGTTAAGGAGGACCTCACTGCTTAAAGAAAGGCAAAAATTTAGCTAAAACGCGGATCCTTAAAAAGTCTTAAATTCGTTTATCTTAAAAAAAAGGCCTTAATTTGTCTTAAAAAGTCTTAAATTCATCTGCCACTGGTCTTAAAAATGCCACAGAGTGTAAATATAATTTAGGTTTTATTTTCGCGGATTGTATCTCGTAATTTCCAGATTTCGTATGCAAATAGTTTAACTGTTTAAACGGCGGACTGAACTAAGCGGAACCAACGGCAGTCTTAATGGTTCCGAGGGGCGCTAATTTGAGGTGACCTTACGCTCATTACTTGCTAAACGCGTAAAAAAGTGTACATTTAATAACAGGGTTCGTACGGGTGCTTGAAATCCTTGAAAATGCTTGAATTTTAATGTCGTATTTTCCAGGTTTGAAAAGTGCTGGAATTTTGGGTAAAGTGCTTGAAAATGCTTGAAATCATAACAGTATTTCTTTCACTACAAATAGCTATCTGACCGAATAGTTCCCTTATTAGAGAAATAAAAAAAGTCACAGAGCCTAAAATGAAAACTGCTCCGCCTGTGTTTAAGAGTGATGCGAATTCCGGCTCTTGTTGGTGAGCCATTTGGCTCAGCTCACTGAGAAGAGTCGGCTCTTTCTGCTCCAAAATGGCTCTTCAATTTTACCACTTCTGCCTGTGGAGTGCCTGCCCGTGCCACGGAGAAAATTGTTGGCTCAAAGAGCTCGTTCGCGACCGACAGCTAGTGGTGTGTGTGACTGCGATCTGCCAGTCTGTATTCATGTGTTCGCGAAGGATCCGATTCTATTGAACGGCTCTTTAAAATGAACGAAATGAACCGAGTTGCGCCTCTGGGAGCCGTTAGGTGTATTTTTTTTAATAGTTTTGCGCAGTTCTTATCGACTGTAATCCACCCATTCAGCTTCACATCAGTAAAGGGAATTAATCAGTCACAATGAGAGGCATAATAAAGAGCGAGCGAGAGACACGCGCGCGCACACAGAGCCGTAACGGAGCAACAGATAGAACATGCAGATATAGTATAATGACAAATAATTAGGAAATAAACTTGTTTAATTATTGCTAACATGTAACAGGACAGATTATTCCTGAGCATAAAACTGAGACCCCCTTTTCAGTGTACAGACGGTTCTGGTTTATACAAAATATAAGTATAAATGGTTTTGGTTTATACAAAACTGTTCATTTAAGTTTAAATCATTAAATATTGGTTAAACAGAAAATACAGCACTCGCATGCTTACAATAAAGTCTGTAAACATAATGTTGATGTGTGCTTTTTGCTGCTTTGTTACTGCGACAGTGGTCTTAATTTTTGTCTCAGAGTGGTATTAAAAAGTCTTAAAAAGTCTTAAATTTAATTTCCCAATACCTGCAGATACCCTGTACATAGCCAAACCACTATCTTTCTCGGAAAATGTTCTATGGATAGATCAAACGAAACCAGAGATTTCTGGCATTGCCTACCATCATTATGTTTACAGGCGATTAAATTAAGCATATAAAAAAGTTTGTCCTAACTACATTCAAACGAGGTGGAGGATCCATACTGTTGTGAGGCTGCTTTGCTGCCTCAGGGATGGATGCCTTGAACATGTTACAGGAACAATGAAATCAGAGGGTTATTATAGAATAATTAAACCATGCTTAACTATGACCTATACATGCATATTTCTATTTTTTTAATGTTCTCTGTGATGTGAATGCATTTAGGTGGGAAAGTATTTAACAGCTGAAGAATATCAACAGAAAATCATTCCGGTCATAGTGAAGATGTTCTCCTCTACTGATCGTGCAATGAGGATACGGCTTCTTCAGCAGGTCACCCTTCTCAAGCACACTGTTAAACTCTATACATCAGCACATCTGAGTATCTCTTGATGAAGAATTGTGTTCAGTGTCTCTTTCTGTCTTTTCTTCTAACATAGATGGAGCAGTTCATTCAGTATCTGAATGAAGCAGCGGTCAATTCCCAAATTTTTCCTCATGTAGTTCATGGCTTCACAGACACAAATCCAGCCATTAGAGAGCAAACCGTCAAGGTATTTCTTCACTTGGTTGTGTTGTCCTGTGTCAGTCTGTGTGCTAAATTACAAACCCCATTTCCAGAAAAGACATTTTGTAAAACTCAGTAAAAAAAAGGAATCTGGGATTAGTTTATTCTCTTTGTAGTTTGTAAATATAAACACATTTCAAATTTGATGCCTGCAACAAGTTGGGACAGAGGCAAAATAAGAGTGAAAAGTTGATCAAATATCAAAGGAATAGTGTTTTGAAACAATCCACAATAAGCAGGTGAATTGGTAACAGATGAGTGAATCATGTTTGGGTAAAAAAGGAGGATCCTATATAATAGGAAGATCCTATATACCAACAAAAGTACAGCATAAATAGTGTTGTAAAGGACGCTTGGGTGTCTTACGCTTGGCCATCGCCAATACGATCCAGGATTTTTTATACCCAGACGATTGGCTATGGCTTTTTTGTGGAAATCGGCTGAAACCCTGCAGTTGATTGGCTTCCTTTCCAAGCTATTCCTGTCTTGTGCCCAGCTTTTGCTGGTAAAACCGGACCTGTCACAACCCTGGCCAGGATAAAGCGGTTAATGATCATGAAATGGAAAATATGAAATGAAAAGATTTGTGAGTTTGGCTCACAGGGAACAGGGGGCACTAAAGATTCAAGCTGCTGCTTAACAGTTTATAATGTTTTAAAGTTTTTTGTTGTCTATTGCATTCAGTAAATGACGTCATATTTGGGACCAATACTTTTTTATTGTATGTGAAAATGCAATAAAACATGCTTAAAATTTAAGAATTAGGCCTACTTAAGTGTTTAACAGTATTCACATTTTTTCATCTTTTAGGGAAAAAGTCTGTTTAAACTATTTATAGTTTATATGAGATATTTCTAAAGGCATTCCTACATGATTTTAATTTAAGGACTATATAAAGGGTATGATCAGAAATAATACAGTTTTTTTCTTTTTGCAGTCTATGCTGTTACTGGCCCCAAAGCTGAACGAGACCAATCTAAATCAAGAGCTGCTGCGGCACTTTGCAAGACTGCAATCAAGAGATGATCAGGGTCCCATTCGTTGCAACACTACGGTTTGCCTGGGCAAGATTGCCTCCTACCTCAATGCTGGGGTAACTGCCACCCACAAACACTGCCAAACTTTACTTCCTGTCCACCCTGTTGTTTATTATGTCGATTTTTAAAATCTGAAACTCACTCCCACCCTCAATGCAGTGTCACACCCAATCATAATTATCATGGCTAAGAAAGCAATAGTGTAGATGAAGTCTGTTGTTTGCTAATACATTATTTCCATGCACACACATAATCCAGTTATTATTAACTTTTGTCTGGTTTTATATATTTAAAATAGAAGTAAAGCTGTGACTTCTGCAGAGTTGGGCTAGCTTAACAGATCGCTATGCCACCCGATCACCTTAAAAGACCTGACGCCTTAAACACTTTATTATCCGAATTAGATAATTACCAAAATCAGATTTCTGCAGTTCTCAAGTTCTGCAGTTATTTTGTGCATGTAAATGTACGTAAGTGAATTTGGGAAATTTGCTATTGCTTGGTTAACTGGAATGTCTCAGCAGCGGTTTTGTTGGCTACATCATTAGCACACATTTTATGTTTGTGTCCCAATACATTGTTAGTATTTAAATTACTGCAGTTACAAAATAATTTGGTTGCCATTTAACACTTTCCATTGTATTAGACTGTTTTGCTGTGCATTGTGTGACTGAGAAATTAAATTAAATATCAGCCTTGCCATTGCTTTTATAAGATATTCAGATGACTAACTGTTCAAAGCTTATCTGCCTCATCCAGCTATCTCTATACTTCCTATTCATTTGTAGCATACCCTTGTAAAGACTGTCTGTGTAAAGGTGGAATTCATGCCTGGCATTGAGGCCTGCTTCCATGCACCAAAGTTTCCTGATTGGTTAATACATCTAGATTTCTGATTACAAAGCTCAGGGAAGTTGCAGGGATTTTTTCCCTTGGATCACACTATAAGGACAGTTTAGACAAAGTACCACTGTATGTATAATGAGGAACACCTGATATTTTAACTGCAGTTAAACACTACAGCATTTATGTTTGGTAATGTCTTTCCAGTTCAAGTGTTCAGCACATTTAGTAAAAGTAATAACAGAGATTATCCAAAACAATAACTGTTATCCTGTGTATTTATTTTGAATTAGATGCGACAGAGAGTGTTGACTTCTGCGTTTTCCCGTGCCACTAAAGACCCATTTCCTGCGTCTCGGGCAGCTGGTGTGCTGGGCTTTGCTGCCACGCACCATTATTACAGTTTAAGTGAATGTGCCACACGTGTCCTGCCAACCCTTTGCCCACTCACAGTGGACCCTGACAAAAATGTTCGAGACCAGGTGACCTACCTCTCATTGATCCCATCTGTTGTATTGCTGTTGTAATAGCTATAGTCCATATCAATAAAAATACGTAGTATACGTAGTATTTTTATTTGTGAATATTTTGTCAGTTGTAATTTCATTTTTACTTGTTTCAATAACAATTCTTTGATTATATAAGAATTCACAAGCTCAAAGCATGTTGAGTTAAGCTGTAGCACTGGTACAACTACTTAAAATCAAAATTTAAAAGCTTGGTGCACACCAAGCCTAGTGCTTTCATTTTCAATTTTAGGTGCAATGCAAATGAATCTCCTTCTGCTTGCTAGCACTGTTTTGTATAAACAGAAGCAGTGGAGCATATCAGCTACCAGTTTTGAGAAGAGAACTTAATGAAATTCTGTCTATAGCAGAGAAAAAGAACTATTTAACAGACAGCTTCTGGCCGGCACGGTGGCTAAGTGGGTAGGACTGTCGCCTCACAGCAAGAAGGTCCTGGGTTCGATCCCTAGGTGGGGCGGTCCGGGTCCTTTGTGTGTAGAGTTTGCATGTTGTTTGCGTGTCTGCATGGGTTTCCTCCGGGTGCTCCGGTTTTCTCCTACAGTCCAAAGACATGCAAGTGAGGTGAATTGAAGATACAAAATTGTCCATGACTGTGTTTGATATAACCTTGTGAACTGATGAATCTTGTGTAATGAGTAACTATCGTTCCTGTCATGAATGGAACCAAAGTGTAAAACATGACGTTAAAATCCTGATAAACAAACAACCAGACAGCTTCCTTATTACAGAACATCTTGACTTGTGTCATGTTTTTATTTGGGCTCAACTAACTAGCAGTAATGAAGTAAGCAGTAAATAAAAAGCACAGGTGCATCAAGAAAAAAAACTTTACACTACAAAAATGATGTAAAGTTTAATGCAAATGTTAAATGTGTTGGGTATTTAATAGATTTTCCATTTATTACAAAAATAAAAATATCAAATAATTTAATATTGCACCCTAATGACCAATGATATTATATTAAATTTTAAAGAATGAAGTAAATTTAATGCACTGATATGCAATAGACTCTCAAATGGTCTGCATTCTCTTCTGCAGGCATTTAAGGCTATTAAGAGTTTCCTGAATAAGCTGGAGACTGTTTCTGAAGACCCATCCCAGCTAGCTGAAATAGGTATGACCTTACAAATCCTTTGACTTCAATCTGCACTTGCATTTCTTGCTGTAGTATGTTTCAAATCTTGTATGTTTACTGCATGTTCATAATTGTTTTAAGCAAGCCTGTGGTAGGTAAGCCAGTCAAGTCACTAGCAGCTTTACCTAGCATCTCACCTAGCTTTGACATTTTGATAAACTGTTGTTTTTTTTTCCAGAGAAGGATGTGACTGCGCCTGCACAGGCAAGCAGTTCAGCTGCGACATGGGCTGGCTGGGCAGTGACAGGAGTCTCCTCTCTTACATCTAAACTTATCCGTAATGCCCCGGCTGGTACCGAGGGGGCTGCAGGTGAAAACACCCCAACACCTCAACCTGCAGCTTCTACCAGTGCTTCAGATGCATCATGTACTGGTAAGTGGATTCATTGTGGAACATGAAGCAAAGTTATCCAGCACAAGCTGTAAATTTTTCTCATATTTTATTTCTCTGATATTGAAATTAGTCAATTTTTTTAAAACACATCATTCCCAATGGAAGTAAATTTTTTGTCTATTTTACTTTTTAAGTTCCAGATACAAAAACACAAACACCTAGAGTTCCTTCATCGGCTACCGTCACGAACCAGTCGCAGGATTTGCATTCTGCTGAAGAGGCAGAAGTTCCAGTGGGAGATCGATGGGATGATGAGGACTGGGGAAGCCTTGAGGTGATTTGTTGAGATTCTCTGACATGTAAAGTGGCAGTATCAGGCCAACCTTTCTCATTTGAGAAATTGTCTATTCAGTTTATGAAAAACATCAAACATCAGCTTTTACTTTTTTTATTTTAAAATATGCCACATTGATTGTATTAATTGTTAAAATAAATCTTCATGTTTACTAACCATCTTTTTAACACTATTATTTAACATAGTTTGCTCTGTATCATTTCAGGATCCTGAAAAAGCTCAGACAGACCCAGATGACTGGAACTCTGATTGGTCGTCAACACAGAAAAAGAGCAGTGTATGTACTTTAAACTTTGAGTTTTAAAGAAAGGTTGTGATATAAAATCTGACTTGCAATAAATGAATAATTTAAAACATAATTAATGGTAAACTGGTACCAACACCAATTTACTATCAATTCTGTTTTAAAATCATTGCGCTAGCCCACCGCCGCTGAAGTCCAGGTTCCATTTTCACAGCTTTTACATAGACATTTGGCTATATCTAAGAAGAGAAAGGATGGCGAAGCCTTGCCATTGAGTTGCCACTGGGTATTCCTGCCTAGTGTTGCATCCAGGCCCAGGATAAAAATGTCTTAATACTTGAGAATCTTATATTTACTTCAATTATCCTTAAGTCATTCTTTCTTACCCATGAAAGACCTTCTCATTGATTTGAATTGGACAACATTAAGAAACGGTATGGTTATAGTCAAAGTAATACTTAGGGCTCAGACCTGTTGGACTTGAATAGGCTCATTTGAATACACTTACCTTGTCATGTGAAAATGGTCTCTGGTATATAATTAATGAACCAAAATAGTGAACATTTTTTTATCTCAACCAATATGTGTATTTTCTTACAGCTTGACCGGAATTCCTCTGCTCCCATAAAGAAGCAGAGCTCTGATTGGAGCAGCTCTGGCTGGGATGCTGATGACAGTTGGTCCAATGAGAAGGATGCAGACGGGCAAGGTCATAGTTCACCAGCGGATGAGGGGTGGGGCAATGACTGGGAAGAAGATGGGGCACTAGCAGAGAGCTTTACCCCAACAAAGCGGAATGCTGGTTCTTCTGAAATTGCTTCTCAGAGCGCCAACATGAAGGAAGCGAAGGACGACTTACGATTGGCTAGTGAATATAACTGGGACAGTACAGGTGCAAAAGGGACGACGTCTGACCTGTTCTCCAGTGTATCTCAGAGGGCTGGATCTGCTCCTACTGCTACTGTGAGTAGATACTGACAGGCTTGAGATGAAATGGTTATTGTGTGAGATTGTACATGTCTAATGATGGAGAGTGTATATGTTTTCTTTTTGAAAAGGCTAATGATGGCTGGGGAGAAAATGCTGGAGGTGACTGGGGAACAGAGAACTGGGAGTCACTGGAGGGTGATCATGGTTAGTAACATTGTTTTGCTACAGCACAAGGCATCACATCTATAATAGACAATATTGTTAGTGCACAATGGTGGCTTTAGGACTCAACCTAAACAGATTTACATTCTTTTTTTTAATTGAATTAAGAAAATAATGGAAAACCAATTTACTGGAAAGTCACCTACACTATCTGGCAAAAAGCACATGGTTACCTAACTACACATTTGGCAGGTTGTTACTTTAATAAACACTGAACCGTTGTTTAACTCAATAATTGGAATCCTTCATGACATAAACTCAACCACTCACCTCAGTAGCCCCCCCCCCCCCCCCCCCCCCCCCCCGTCCCCCCACCCCCCATTGACTCCACTCGCCAGGTCATTTTTATTATATTACAATATTTTCGTTAAGTAAAATTAAAATAACTAAAACTGTGCATTAAAAATACCAAAGGCAGGAATTTGGACAGGAATTGTAACTGCTGAGTGAGTACTTTTAATTCATTCTAATCAGCTATCAGCATATGCAATTTGTTGAGGGGGCCCACATTTTTTTTTTGCACTGGGGCCCATGAGCTCCTAGTTACGCCACTGGTGTTGCATCTAGAAATGGTTCATATTATGAGCGCCTGTTTTTAGTGGCAGGGTTATGAACAGGTAAAGATCCTCACTTTTGTCAGATAATGTGAACAGACTCATTTTAAATAACTGGCTGAAAGATGGGTAGCTGTTAACAACTCTATATAAGCATTGGCTGGCTTTCTAAAAATAATTTAGATGTAATAATTGTATCATAATTTTATGAATGTTTTTATTGGTAAACATGTTCTTGCAAGAAAAATGTGCGTAACTGTTCAAATTTTGCTTAGTTATTAGTTTGCGATTAATTGCGATTAATTTGGTTCTTTAATCGCGATTAATCTCAATAAAAAATTTAAATTGTGTGACAGCCCTACTATAAATACATGTTTTTTGTTCAGTTCTATGGTACAAACTTAAGACATTGTGTGTAAATTTAAGTGAAAATAAGCTCTGGATGTATATTACATACAAAAATAAAAGTGCTTTTATACTCATTTCCCTTACTGTACATAATCCAGTTGCAGAAATTGCATTTTAGTACATTAAAATCTGTTGCCTGTGTTTTATTTTAGGTCTCAGTAAGGCGGAATTGGCCAAGAAGAAGCGTGAGGAAAGAAGGAAAGAGCTAGAAGCCAAGCGGGCAGAGCGAAAGGCAGTCAAAGGTCCCCTTAAACTGGGTGCACGCAAATTGGACTGAGGAGGAAATTCCAAAAAGGAGTGGATTTGTGTCTGTGAGCCAGGGTGGATCAGCAGCTAAACGGAGGCAGAAGTAAACAGGGTCAGTGCTTGATGTGAAGGAAGCATTCCATGATCCCTTAGAGATTGGTGAAGCCTACAGCTGTCTTATTATTGGCTGGTGGATGGGGCAGGGTAAAAAAAAACTGACCATGTTTTTCCACTCTGTCATCTAAATATGCTTAGTAATGGTCGACACACCCTGAACTAGAAAATTCTATTATTTCCTGCAATTAGAATATTACCATGTTTCTTTTTATATTGCATACAGTATTAGTATATCGTGTATGCATGGAGAATGTTGGCACAAGACACTGGGAGTCTAACACTTTTTTTATATTAAAAAAATGTATATGTAACTCAACCTAGATATTTGTAGTATGTGTGTATGTTGAATATACACTTCATACTGTGTACTTGAGCTTTGACGGGATGTTGATTATGGTTGATGACAGACTGAAAACTGTTTATTAACTTTTTAGCAGTTACAGTCCTGTCACATGATGAATCTACATTATTCCAGTGCATGCATTATCATGTGCGGTACATAAAGAAAATGACACAGTATTGTACATATGACTGCTTCTGTCACATGAATTTTGGCCAGACGAGTGGTGATGAGAAGCTTCCTCTTTTTTTTTGGTGCCTTTTTCTCTCCTCTTGGTTTGGGCTGGGATATATTAACATGTTAAACAATCAAATGTTTTTAAACTTTACTTTTATGAGATTCTTTTGGTCTGATTTTCACTTGTATGATCTAGTGCAATAGGGCAATATCTACACAGGAACAATTAATGTATTATGTTGATAAAATAAAAACAAGTTCTTAAAGTAGCTTGCCTTATCAAATGTACTTTACTTTCCTGCCGATTACATAAATGCAGTGTAGATCACTCTCGGCTGAGCTGGACAAAATGGCAGTATAAAAACAAGAAAGAAAATAGAAACTTGCCCCAAAATAGTGGAAGGCTTCTATCTCCTAAACTGGTAAATGTTTATTATTAAAATATCCTGAACAATTTACTTTTTCATAGTTTCAGTGTAAAATTGTCATTACATCTTCAACTTAATATTCTCATATACAGTAGTGTTAAAAAAAATAGCAGTGACTTTAAAAAAGTGAATAAAGCACAAAATCATTATAATAACTTTTATTTCCATAAATGCAAACGCACTGAAAATACTCCACTTTCAATTCTAAATCAAAACATTAACAAAATTTAGCCAGTTTGTGTTAATCCTTTACAGAAAGTTAAGAAAAATGAATATTAGGCTGTTCAAAAAAATAGCAGTGCAGCATTTTTCTTTAAAAACTCAAAAAATGTATCTATAACATGAAAAAAATGTTGAGGTTTCACTTTACTTTAAATTACTGAACTAATATTTAGTGGTATTACAATTGTTTCTGAGATCTGTGTTGCATGGAGTCGACCAACTTCTGGCACCTCTGAACAGGTATTCCAGTCCAGGATGATTAGACTACATTCCACAGTTCTTCTGCAATTTTGGGTTTTGCCTCAAAAAAACGTGTTTCAGATGTCAGCCCACAAGTTCTCTATGGGATTGAGGTCAGGGGATTGGGCTGGTCACTCTATTACCTCAATCTTGTTTGTCTGTAACCAAGATGTTTTGGGTCATTGTCATGTGGAAACACCCATTTTAAGGACATTTCTTCTTCAACATAGGGCAACATGATCTCCTCAAGTATTCTGATATATTTAAATTGATCCATGATCCCTCGTATGTGATAAATAGACGTAACACCATGGTATGAAAAACATCCCCATATCATCATTTTGTACCACCATGCTTTACTGTCTTCACAGTGAACTTTGGCTTGAATTCAGTGATCGAGGGTCGTCTGACTGTCTACAGCCACTAGACCCAAAAAGAACAATTTTGCTTTCACCAGTCCACAAAATGTTGAGCCATTTCTCTTTGGACCAGTCAATGTGTTCCTTGGCAAATTTGAACCCATTCAGGACACGTCTTTTTCTTAACAACGGGACTTTGCAAGTTCTTGCTGGTAAATTGGCTTCACTTAATCATCTTCTGTACTTACTGGTAACTTCAGATGTTCCTTGATCTTTCTGGAGGTGATCATTGGCTGAACCTTTGCCATTCTGGCTATTCTCTGATCCATTCGAACAGTAGTTCCACGCTTCCTTCTGCATCTTTCAGGTTTTGGTTGTCACTTTAAGGCATTTTAGCTGAGCAGCCAATAATTTGCTGCACTTCTCTGTATGTTTTTTCCCTGTACAATCAACTATTTAATAAAAGTACGCTGTTCATCAGAACAATGTCTGGAACAACCCATTTTACCCAGTATTTCAAAAGGAAATGCGCTATGACCAACCTGTGCAACATTTGCCACCCTCCTAAATTAAATAAGGGCCAAAACTGACACCCGTTCTTCTGCAGAATGAATGACTTCACCAATTGAACTCCTCACTGCTATTATTTTGAACAACCCCCTTTCAATCAATGCTTCAATTACTCAGAATGAGTGGGATGCATGTCCTAATTATTGGGTTTGATTTGTTTTCATTACTTTACTACACTTTCAAGTGAATTTTTTGCTATGTAGAAATATCACTTCTACTAAAAACAGTGATTTATCAAGTTAATGGTGTTGGACTGCTATTTTTTTGAACACTACTGTATGTAAATTATTTAAATATATGAGTATACAGTATACTTTGTACACATAGGACTTGACTTGGTTACCCAAATTCATTTTGGAAAGTGTTTAAAAAAGCTGAAAAAAAACCAACTAAATATTAAATTCCTAAGCCATAGCTAAAACTCATCGCAATTACTGTTTTTTAACCTACATGTCCTGGGCACGGTGGATCAGTGGGTAGCAGTGGGTGGCGCTATCCGGGTCCTTTCTGTGTAGAGTTTGTATGTTCTCCCTGTGTCTGCGCAGGTTTCCTCCGGGAGCGCCGGTTTCCTCCCACAGTACAAAAACATGTGAGGTTAATTGGACATACAAAATTGTCCATGACTGTGTTTGACATTAAAAACTTGTGAACTGATGAATCTTGTGTAACGAATAACTACCGTTTCTGTCATGAATGTAACCAGTGTGTAAAACATGACGTTAAAATCATAATAAACAAACAAACAACCATGTCCTGGGAGTTCAGGTGTCACGCTGGTCTAATACGCTAGCCTACTAGCGCTAACAGCTCGAGTTTGAATTTCAACGCTGCCCAACTGCCCAATGCCGTCCAGCAGGCGCAGTTGGACAAGTGTGAGGTAGGAAAGATGAGCAGGGTTTCATGCGAAGCAGCTCTCTGTGAGAGTCCACCACTGTCGATATTAAGAAGCAGCCGATGACTACTGCACACTTCTCAAGGGGCAATGGGGTGGTGCATGTGGATATACAGTTTCAATAGGGAATTTCAAATGACTATAAAAAAGCATTCTGTATATGCACATTTTATAAACCAACACAAAACAGCAGGATTCTGGTGTAAAAAAATATAGATCTTGTTTAGTGAAGTGTTCAAGAAGCAGCTTCATGCTTTACTGTCATTATCTGGTGATTTTTATTAATGCTGGGATTGTGGCTGCACCCAAAATCACATCCTAGTGATTAACAGTTTAGTAATCTGTGATTTAAGATACAGCTGCTTGATAGCACTCTACTGATTCTCCAGACCTTAATCTTTACTCATCAGAGTAGAATTCTGGCCCAAAGGAAGACTTTTACACAGCTAACAGGCTGGAAAGCTAAAATATAGCGTACGACTATCAGGCTGGCAAATTATATTCAAAAAGTTTCTGCGCTTTTCATTGGAAATGGTGAGGGCAGGAGGAGGAGTAACCGGTCGTGTCTGAGAGAGCTTATAGTCCGGATTTAGCGCCATCTGATTTCCACCTAAACAAGCTTTAAGGGAAAGAAGATTTTCATCAATGACAATGTGAAATCGGCAGTGCATCAGTGGTCATGCTCAACCTAAAACATTTCTTGCTGATTAAAATGGTAAGATGCTGTGAAAAATGCATTGGAAAGGAAGGTGACTATGTAGAAAAATAACACCTCAGCAGTGCCACAGGCTGATTGCCTTCATGCCACGCCGCATTGATGCAGTAATTCATACAAAAGCAGCTCTGACCAAGTACTGAGTGCATATACTGTACATACTTTTCAGTAGACCAACATTTCTGTATTAAAAATCCTTTTTTAAATTGGTCTTATGTAATATTCTAATTTTCTGAGATACTAACTTTTGGGTCTTCATTAGCTGTAAGTCATAATCATCAAAATTGAAAGAAATCAACACTTTAAAGATATCACTGTGTGTGTAATGAATCTATATAATATATGAGTTTCAGTTTTTGATTTAAATTACTGAAATAAATTAACTTTTCGATGATATTCTAATTTACTGAGATGCACCTGTAATGTGTCATCTAAAAAACAAGTATTCAGGCACCTCGTCTGAACGTATTTATTTGAAGGTCGGATCAGCTTAGTTTAGATTTGTGGAGCTTAAACGTTTTTTGTCAGAAGAACTCCAGGTCTCTTAATTGTCATTATTTGTCTATGTAACCAAAATTAGCAATCTATTTACACATCATGCTTTATTTACACTGAGGAATCTTTACAATGTGAGGAAAAAAACTTTCATGCTGGCATATGATCAGCCATGGTTTGTTTCAGTTGTTGATACCAGTATGTATACACAATAGAACTGATGTGATTTTTAAGTCTACACTTCAGCCATAAGCAAATGAAACACATAGGATGCCAGACTACACCGACAAATGAAAAGTAAATGTTTTACATTGGTACACTGCTTTTAGACCTGCTTTATAATTATTTATTAGTAACAGAAAATGTTTAGACCATGCTTATTTGGTTGCTTTTTCAAACTACTGGATTTAACTTCACTTTGATCCTATTTTACACTATCATACATTACAAAACAATGCTGACCTGCATGTTATTTGTAATTGCAGTACAAATAATCATGAGATAAGGTTGTCATGATCCCAATTAACATATTTTAAAAATATTTTCATAACCATTGCTATTGTTTTTAACCTTTTTTGGTTAACTTTTTAGCAATGTTGTAAGATGTAGTAAAATACAATCTGCTACAACTAAACAAGGACTACATTTAGACAGGATACCTCAACCACCACACTTTTAATATTTTTTAAGATGTTACAAAACAGTACAATTATTTACATACAAATAAGAACAGATGAGTAAAAATTCTGACTATTTATCCAAACTGTTGCCTGTGGTCAGTTTATCCAGATCGTCAGTAAATTACTAGCCAAACGTAGCAGAGGAGGTAAGATTCCTTTGTAATTGACTAAATATTAAGTGGTTACTACAAAATATTTGTGGTTACTACAAAACTGCATGTTTTGTACAAAACGTGTGTTCTTTCCACGTGTTTATTGTATAAGCTTTGGATTAGCTTTGAAAGGCCTGCCAGCGATCATTCTTTTAGCTCCTTCCCAGCTGAGGGTTCACTCTGTGCTCTTCTTCTCCTTGTCTCTTGAGTTAGTAATGGATGAATAAAGAGCAGCAGCTCCCAAAACAATCGTCGTAGCAAAACCCACCACCGCTCCAACCTGTACAACTCGCCGCACCTGCAATTATTACAGAGAAAAAGCAGTAACGTTTAATTGATAGAATTTTTTTTTGTGTAAGTTACTGACACTTCATGCTGGCTCTTTATTTTTAACAAAACTCTTTAAACCAAATTACATTTTAATACATCAAAATTATCTGTTGCACCTGTAACAAGAGGAAAATTCCATGCATGTTTAATATAATTTGGGACAGTGGTAGCCTAGTGGGTAGAGCTTTGGGCTATCAACCGGAAGATTGGCGGTTTAAATCCAGGCTCTGCTATGCAGCCGCTGTTGGGTCCTTGAGCAAGGCCCTTAACCCTGTCTGCTCCAGGGGCGCCGTATGATGGCTGACCCTGCACTCTGACCCAAGCTTCCAAACAAGCAGGGATATGCGACGAAAGAATTTCATTGTACTGTACAACTGTATATGTACAGTAGTGTTCAAAAAAATAGCAGTGGTTTGAAAAAAGTGAATAAAGCACAAAATCATTATGATAACTTTTATTTCCATAAATGCAAATGCACTGAAAATACTCCACTTTCAATTCTAATTCAAAACATTAACAAAATGTAGCCAGTTTGTGTTAATCCTTTACAGAAAGTTAAGAAAAATGAATATTAGGCTGTTCAAAAAAATAGCAGTGCAGCATTTTTCTTTAAAAACTCAAAAAATGTATCTATAAACTGAAAAAAATGTTTGAGGTTTCACTTTACTTTAATATTTAACTAATAATAACTAATATTTAGTGGCATAACAATTGTTTCTGAGATCTGTGTTGCATGGAGTCGACCAACTTCTGGCTCCTCTGAACAGGTATTCCAGTCCAGGATGATTAGACGACATTCCACAGTTCTTCTGCATTTTTGGGTTTTGCCTAAAAAAAAAAACGTGTTTCAGATATCAGCCCACAAGTTCTCTATGGGATTGAAGTCAGGGGATTGCGCTGGCCACTCTATTACCTTAATCTTGTTTGTCTGTAACCAGGATGGTTTGGGTCATTGTCATGTTGAAACACCCATTTTAAGGACATTTCTTCTTTGACATAGGGCAACATGATCTCCTCAAGTATTCTGATATATTTAAACTGATCCATGATTCCTCGTATGTGATAAATAGGCGTAACACCATGGTATGAAAAACATCCCCATATCATCATTTTGTACCACCATGCTTTACTACCTTCACAGTGAACTTTGGCTTGAATTCAGTGATTGGGGGTCGTCTGACATACTGTCTACGGCCACTAGACCCAAAAAGAACAATTTTGCTTTTACCAGTCCACAAAATGTTGAGCCATTTCTCTTTGCACCAGTCAATGTGTTCCTTGGCAGATTTGAACCCATTCAGGACACGTCTTTATCTTAACAACGGGACTTTGCAAGGAGTTCTTGCTGGTAAATTGGCTTCACTTAATCATCTTCTGTACTCACTGCTAACTTCAGATGTTCCTTGATCTTTCTGGAGGTGATCATTGGCTGAGTATTTGCCATTCTGGCTATTCTTCGATCCATTCGAACAGTAGTTCCACGCTTCCTTCTGCGTCTTTCAGGTTTTGGTTGTCACTTCAAGGCATTTGAGATCATTTTAGCTGAGAAGCCTAGAATTTGCTGCACTTCTCTGTATGTTTTTTCCTCTACAATCAACTTTTTAATAAAAGTACACTGTTCATCAGAACAATGTCTGGAACAGCCCATTTTACCCAGTATTTCAGAAGGAAATGCGCTATGACCAACCTGTGCAACATTTGCCACCCTCCTAAATTAAATAAGTGCCAAAATTGACACCCGTTCTTCTGCAGAATGAATGACTTCACCAATTAAACACCTCACTGCTATTATTTTGAACAACCCACTTTCAATCAATGCTTCGATTACTCAGACTGAGCGGCATGCATGTCCTAATTGTTGGGTTTGTTTTGTTGTCATTACTCTACTACACTTTCAAGTAAATTTTTTGCTATGTAGAAATATCACTTCTACTAAAAACAGTGATTTATCAAGTTAATGGTGTTGGACTGCTATTTTTTTTGAACACCACTGTATATATGACAAATAAAGTATATCTTATTCTTCTTTAATAAAACCCTTATTGCTTAATTATCATCACATTTTAAAGCAACTAAACATATTGTGTGCAACAGGTAGTGTATTTTTTGCACAATAAAGGACCAAGTCTTGTGTCTAGTCGGTCTGTAAGAAGTTTGGCAAATTTAACTGTTTGAGCTACTCCAGTTTCCTCCCACCTCTCAAAAATGTGCAGCAGGTAAAGTGGCTACCCAAAAGTGTCTCTAGGTGTCAGTGATTGAAGCGCGTGGTGCCCTGTAACAGAATGCAGACTTAAATTCTACCTGTCTCAGGTGGCACAGCAGTCTAACGTGCCAGCACACCACTGTGGATTGCTTGAACTTGACTTGCAAGTACAAGTCAAGTTCACAGGAAGGTGAGACAGGGTCTATTCCAACTACCGCCGATATGTGGCCTCCAAGACTGGTCCAGGTGCTTGTGTGAGTAACGGGGGAATCACATGGAGCCTAATGTGGTTCCCCGTTCGTGATGTGGCTGTGTGTGGGAACCCAACACCGACAGGTGATCAGAAGTAAGCGCATATTGGACTAAGTTGGAGGTGAGTTTTAATGTGAGTGAGTGTGTAGTACCTGTCGCGACTCGGCCTTCCCGTATCTCAACTCGGTGACAAAATGCTCACAGTTTGCTCTGGCCACGCAGTAGGGCAGCTTCTTACCCACAAGGCTGTGTGCCTCCTTAAGGATGACAGGAATGGAACGAGGCTCATATTTATCGTCTCGCATGTTGTTGATCTCATAACGGTCATTGCCCACCACATCCGAAAGCAGTTCCTTCTTTACCAGGGCCTGATCACACATCACTGACATAATGCTGTTTGGACCGGCTCCAGCATACTCAGCTACAGGGAGACAAAAGGGACAACAGAACAAATTGCATTTATTGCAGTAATTTGGGGCTGAAGCATTTTCAGCAACCTATAAATCCCTGTCGATGAGTGCTAAAATGTCTTCTAGACCCAATGTTTTTAGGGTTGTTTTTTTTCAAACAGTTGTTTGTTGCCAATAAACTGATCTTCAATTTTATTACGCATCGGCTTACAGCCAGTATGTTACAATACTGTTGATTTTGTAAACAGGGATAAGTGAATTTACTTTTTCAAATTTATTTACTGCACATTTAAATGCATGCACTTATACACTATTTGATGTCTTATTAAATAAATCATTAAATAACACGTTAAATAACCTGGATGGTGAAAAACTACTAAAAATGAATAATAATGGCCCTCATTAATTAAAGTAGCATATGGACAAAATCAAATGTAAATCAAACAATGCAAGCCAAAACTTGGGTTTGAACCTCACTATCTGTAAGAAGTTTAGCTTCTTCTACCGAGTGGTGGGTTGCACTGTCACCTCACAGCAAGTAGGTCCTGGGTTCAATTCTCGAGTGGAGCTGTCTGGGTTCTTTCTGTGTGAAGGTACATGTTCTCCCCCTGTCTGCATGGGTTTTCTCTGTGAGCTCTGGTTTCCTCCCACAGTCCAAAGACATGCAAGTGATGTGAATTGGAGATACAAAAGCGCCCATGATGGTGCCGGACACTAAACTGTGATGAATCTTGTGTAACCAGTGACTACCTGTCCTGATATGAATGTAAAAAAAGTGTAAAATATGACATTAAAATTCTAATAAACAAACAAACAATCATTTATTTTGTCTATATACAGTATGTGTCATTAGTTAATGAAGGCAGATCATGTTGATTTTGTGCACCATTTTGAATTTCATATATAAGTGTAATGTGTGCAGAGCAATGTTTATGAGGGTTTTACAAAGTTCTGTCTTTAAGCAACACTAATAATAAAACAAACTGTATGCACTTTAAAGTACACCTAAGTAAAGGTCTGTTAATATTGAACTGCTGTTAATTCCTTATGGTAATACCCTTCCAGTTGACTTTATGTATATGTTAAAAATGTAACATACTAAGGATAATTCAGGGCTGATGGAATGCTTTTGTCATATAAATATGTACATGTGTTAAATTCTTCACCCACATTTTTACCGCATACTAAAACT
This sequence comes from Trichomycterus rosablanca, assembly GCF_030014385.1. Classification (NCBI taxonomy): domain Eukaryota; kingdom Metazoa; phylum Chordata; class Actinopteri; order Siluriformes; family Trichomycteridae; genus Trichomycterus; species Trichomycterus rosablanca. The sequence goes on from NC_085995.1 coordinate 29,826,999, forward strand.
TTGGATGATTTCTCTTACAAAAGTTCTAATTTCCCTAAACCCTCCAGAGGTTTAGCAGTGTCTGTCCCTGAGATTAAAGCAGTTAAGGTTGTGGGTTTTGGGTATAATAACATTATAAACTAGTTGTCCTCTGCACATGAAAAAAATTGTTTCTTAGTCTTATGACACACTTGTTGCACCTATTTTTTATTCACTGCTTTAACTGCTAAACCAGGCAAAATTATAATATAAATAGTATAAAATATAATAATAATACAGAATAAGTCGAGAGGTTAAAGCACAGTAGTAGCTCTAGTAATCTGAAGATTGCAAGGTGCCACTGTTGTGCCCTTGAGCAAGGCCCTTAGCCCCCAAGTGCTTGGATTATATAGATTAACAATTGCACATTGCTTTGGATAAGGTTTAAAGTTAACTTTATAAACTCACAGGGTGGTGCCAGGTGAATGACGTAACCTTCACCGACATAAATTGCCCAGTGTTGATAACCACCACGAAATATTTCAATCAAGTCACCAGGCTCTGGCTTCTGTTCCAACTAGAATAAAAAATAAATAAATTAGCACTTAAATCTATTGTCAAAAATATGGATATTCACTGTTTAAGACACATGCTACTAAGCTTTATAGTCAAATGTTACACTACCTCTCAATCTTCAAACATAATTAAAGGCAGAAGACCAGAAGCAATCATGAACTTTAAAGTAAACTTAGTAAAAAGTGCATGTCTCCGAAAAAGAGGAAGTTTTAAGTCACCACAAAACTAGAATTCATGACAGGGCTGTCATTATAAAACCTTTTGAATTAGAGACTAAGGTAGAGCAATCCATAACTTGGTTTACAGATAACCTGAACCCTGAACAATGGTTTAGTAGGCAGATACGTCAAACAGATGCCCAATGCCTGCTGTGAACTGTCAGGTATAGTGGAGGTTCCAAAAAAAGAGAAATAATTCGGTCTGAAGGGCATTTGGGTGGCGCAGTGGTCTACCATTGTCGCCCTGTCCAGAAGGTTTCTGCCTTGCGCCTAGCGTTTCCTGGTGGAATTGGGCCCGTCATGACGATAATTCATTTCTGGGCTTCGACCCCCCCTCTCCCATCCATTTTTAAAGTGAAATGAAATTAGGTCAGACAGTTATTTAGTAATTTTACAGGGCCATGACAATTTGGTTCAAACATTTTGTATCTGATAATGTTTCCATACTAATAAGATTATTTATTTACTATTTTTAAGTGGTTACTGGTTTAGTAAAAAAAAAGTGGTTTCGTAAAAAAAAAAGAAGAAGAAGCTTATTGTTGTCTTAATAATCACTTTAACATCATTAAGCTTTATGGGAAGATCTGAGCTAATGGGACAACCTGAACTAATACTACTACTAATAATAACTTACATGATATGATTGACTTATGTTAAAAGTTTTATTTTCATCCATTCACAAATGTCATGTATTTATTAAATTACTTTAAAGAAGACTAATAAAAACTTATGGAATTTTTGAAAATACATATGGCATTATTAAGTCTAAACAGGACATACCTTTGATGGTGCCATTGTGATGCTGGTGACAGTCTTTGGGTTTTGTCATTCATTCTGTTTTAAACAAACAAGGCTATTTAATACGTACATGTATAATGGAGACATGGTGCAAACAACAGGTGTATGATGAAAATGCAAATAAATGGGCTATGCATGGTTAATTGTAGCTGCTTACTTTACACATACAGCTAGTATGAATAATTCTTTTATACTTTAATAAATGTATTAATCTTATTTCCCCACTAAATCTCTGAGCCCAAACTGAGTCTGTTCAGAATAATGTGATCATAATGTTATCGAATCTAGACTCTATTGTTTGAGCTGCTATTGTATGGATTTATTGTTTATATTTACATTTTCAGCATTTTGCAGATGCTTTTATCCAAAGCTAGTTACATGATACAGTCTAAGCAATTAAAGAATAACAGGCAGTGGTGGGATTTGAAACCAGCAACCTTCTGCTTACTAGTCCAGTACCTTACAAAACTACTGCCCTGTATTGTTATGTAGTGTGTGAAACATGGCATATCTAAATGAACACCTTAGACCAAATAACGTGTTTTAGAATACATTTATAATAGAGAGGGAAAAGTTAAGAGCATGTTAAAAGTACTGTATGTTTTACATGTATGGGTCATTGGTAATAGAAGGCGACGATAAATAAAGAATACATATATACATATATACATACAGTATATACATATATATATATATATATATATATATATGTTACATATTAAGCCGTTTTTTCCTTGTATTATAGGTTAATACAGACAAAACGCTTTAGAGAAAAAAAAAACATTGTGTTTATCTTTCGAGTCGTAGTAGTAAATATTGTTTGACATGGTAAGTGTATATAAGAAACTTAGTGTTGTTTTGTTGTTGTTTTTGTACATTAAGCCAATTTGTTTCTACTTGTTTAAAACGCCTCACAGAACACATTCAGAAAGTAGAGCTGCTTTAACTTTAGACCAATGTAAACAACTCAGCGCTCAAAACTATTGCCAAGCGATGTGGCAATGCAAACCTATGTAATTAACAAACTAGATAATTAGCGAATCTTGTATTTAACAAAAGCATAAATTCAAACAAAAAAAAAGATAAAATATGAGACGACTTACCACGACACGTCCACAACTGTGTGATGGAGCAGCTCCGATTTTCTGCACTAAAACTCACACGCGTACTCGTTTGTATTAGCGTCAAACGTCACAGATCAGCTGATCAGCCGCTATGTTTGTTTAGACCAGGGGTCCTCAAACTTTTTAACCAAAGGGTCAGATTACTGCTCTTCAGTGTTTCGGGGGGCCGGACCGCAGGTGAAATAGTAAACACACCCAAAAAAAGCTATTTACTATGTATACTGGATGTATTGTCTGTGCTCTGTATAATTGTACTTCGTAATGGTAATGCAGAAATGTTATTTATTTTAATAATTTCCATTATCCTACCTCATACAGTGTTTCCTTAAAAAATCAGTGTGAACTGTGAGCCTGCTTTTGCCTGACGAGAGTAAGCGTCAGGTTCCATATTTGTTACTGCCAGTCATAATAACTTTTGTAGGATGTGAGGGACATTAGAATGTGTATAATAAAAATAGTTTGGGTTTATTGTATTAAATGATATCAGAGTTTAATAGATTTGTGTAGTTCCAATATAAAAGTATTATGGTTTTCTTTGATCTTAAGTATAAATTAAAATAAATTAAAAAATAAAATTATTATTTAAAAAACAAGTTTTGTAGGTTGTGAGGGACATTTATATGTGTATATTAAAAATAGTTTGGGTTTATTATATTAAATCATGTAAGAGTTTAATAGATTTCTTTAGTTCCAATATACAACTATTATGGATTCATTGATCCTAAGTATAAATTAAAATAAATTAAAAATAAAAGTAGTATCTACAAAACAACTTTTGTAGGATGTGAGGGACATTAATATGTGTATGTTAAAAATAGTTTGGTTTAATTATATTAAATCATGTAAGAGTTTAATAGATTTATCTCTTATACACACTTATTACGTATGCATTGATATAAACTATAAATTAAAATAAATTAAAAATAAAAGTATTATTTGAAAAAGAAGGTTTGTAGGATGTGAGGGACATTAATATGTGTATAATAAAAATAGTTTGGGTTAATTATATTAAATCATATCATAGTTGAAAAGATTTATTTGTCTCCAATATCAAAATATCATGGATTTATTAATCTTAATTCTAAATTAAAATAAATGACATATAAAAACAGTATCTATAAAACAAGGTTTGTAGGTTGTGAGATACAATAATTTGTGTTTATAAAAAATAGATTGACATGAATCCATGAATACATTACAAGACTTTAATGGATTTTTTTCTCTGTAATAAGTGCACAGTAAATGTTTCCTACGTTTTTCTGTTAGTTTGATGACGCTCCCTAAGCGGTTTCATTTTAATCTTTCTTTAAATAAATACATTTAACCTTAAAATTATTATAAAATAGCTTTTGTAGTATGTTGTCCACTTAAATCTGTGCAAGAATTCGTAAAATAAGTAGGTGTTAGGTGTTTTTTGAACCATTTATATAGATCGGAATGGCGAATGTTAAACGAATGTCGAATATAAAACTAACTTTACCGCAGTAGTCAACATAGCTAATAAATGTTGATCAGTGAGTCTGGATCTGGTTGGAGATTTAAGGTGTTTCCAGCGGATCTCAGTAAAGCACATCTTCAGCTCAGACAAGAATTCCTGAAACTGCCTGTAGTTAAAAGAATTAGCTTTAATGAAATTAACACAGGACACGATGATTTTCATAACGAAATCCCACAACACAGTTCAGTGGCTGCGGTCACTCATCTCTCTATTGATGCGCCAATCACTCCCCTCATGATTGGAGCGCCACCCGTTGGATCGCTGTGGCCATTTTTGTTTCCTTCTGTTATTTTCCCCCCGTTATAATACTGTGAGTTCGAAGATGGCCAGACAACATGTATTGCTGCTGTGGTTAAAGGGGCCGGTCAAATTAAAGCAGCGGGCCGTAGTTTGATGACCCCTGGTTTAGAGGAACAGTGTCGGAGGACTGAGAGAAGAAGTCAGCATGAAACATCGAGCTTATCTGGTCTGTTCACATGTTTTACTGTTAGTCGCAATATAAACATGTTTCCAAGTGCATGTATTCCACCACAGATATTAATGCTCAAAACTTCAAAAAGTCACCATCCCTTACTAAATAATTCAGGGTCGCCTCACAGCAAGAAGGTCCTGGGTTCGAGCCCCAGGTGGGTCCTTTCTGTGTGGAGTTTGCATGTTCTCCCCGTGTCTGCATGGGTTTCCTGCTGGTGCTCCGGTTTCCTCCCACAGTCCAAAGACATGCAAGTGAGGTGAATTGGAGACACTAAATTGTCCATGACTGTGTTCGATGTAAAATTGTAAACTGATGGGCCTTGTGTGGTGAGTGACTACCGTTCCTGTCATAAATGTGGGCAAGGTGTAAACCATGCCGTTAAAATCCTATTAAACAAACAAACTAAATAATTCCGTGATTTATTAGCAGTGGCGGCTCCTGCCAAATCTCTCAGGGGGGCAATTGTTGCGATGATGGCCAAGGTGACCCGTTCAATGGGTAAATTAAAGCTTAAATAATTAACATCTTAAGTCATCTGTCAGTTTGCCCTCACAAATAACTTTGAACATGGAGAGAGACCAGCTTTACCATTAATCATAAAATTAAGTAAAGGCTTCAAACTAACAGTTTAATTCAGTCTTCATCAGATAGCATTTTATTTCAGGTGCAGCAGATCCAGAATAAAGATTGGCATCGGGGCTGATGTGCAATGAATAAAGAAGTACAATTAAACAATTGGGGAGATACAATAAGTGCAATCACAATTTACAATTTAAAAATTACATTACTTACTTCTAATTTACTTGTAACTTATATGATTTCCTCCCCTTTGTAGATATTTGATGTTTAAATTTGGTCTGGGTGGCCCTAATTCTTAAGTTGCTAATTTATCCTGATTACATGATGGAGTTGCTCCGAACTGAGGTGATGGTAGTCATGGTGACGAGATCGCGACACCAGGTTACGTGTGACACAAGCACGTAAGTGCGTGCCCTCCTGGAACCCATTCAGAACCTCAAGACAGACTGTCCAGAACAGTCACAGCTGTGATAGAAAAATTTCTTCCCTTTCGCCCTTTGGTGGTGCGTCGCCCGATCACCCTAAGGAACGAGCTGCCCCTGTGTATTAGTATTTACTAGGATTTTAACGTCATGTTTTACACACTTTGGTTACATTCATGACAAACTGCAGTTACTCGTTACACAAGATTCATCAATTTACAAGTTTAATGTCAAACATGGACAATTCTGTATCTCCAATTCACCTCACTTGCATGTCAGGACTAGAAAGCCACGCAGACATGGGGAGAACATGCAAACTCCACACAGAAAGGGCCCGGACCGCCCCACGTGGGGATCGAAGCCAGGACCGTCTTGCTGTGAGGCGACAGTGCTACCCACTAAGCCGCCCAAAAAACAACTGTAAGCTTGAGAAATGGGGCAATCTTAAACCTGTAGACATTTTAAATTAAGGCTGTAATCACAATATTCAGATATGCTCAAAATGTCCCACAATATACTTAGTAAAAAATATAAAAAAAACATATTCCACTGTCTAGCTTTGTTAGGATCTGTCAGTGTTACCATTGTGTTCCTTCCCCACCCCCTGCAGATTTGCCCCCCCCCAATGTTCAATTAATGACTACAACCTTGTCCTAAATCTGTAGTTAATAATGGCTTTGCAAAAAAAAAAACCTAATATTACTTATTTGTAGTCTAAATATTTAATTTGTAAATAATTAAATTTACAAAAAATTCAAAAACGTGTTTTGCCTTCTTGTAAATACAATAAATAATATTTATTTATTTATAATAATAATAATAATAATAATATAATAATAATAATAGTGTAGCGTCGGCACAGGCTTTACCCAGAAAACCACCAGTGGTGTCTAAGCTCACCGTAGCCGTGTATCCCGTTGTTGGGAGTGGGGTGGCTGCGGTGAGGGTTGGGTAAGTAGCTTAAATGTTTGACTGTTGTATGAATGTATGTGTGTATGAATGGGTGTCTGTCCCTAAACCGCTGAATGAACTGCCAAAGGCAGCTCACTTGCGGCCCTGACGCTCTCCTTCCTACTCGCCGGCGCCACATTGGTGTCAGAAGTGGGATTGTGGCATTTGGGTGGCTCTGGTGGTACAGTGGGCCAATATGTCCGGTCTGTCTGAGTGCGCTAGCCCAGGTGGCTGTAGGGGTAGGGTGCCCAGTCCAGCAGTGGGTGGAAGAGCGGCTCGGCAGTGTAATGGGGTGTGGTCTGGCCGAGGAGCCACCCAGTGGACGCTGGTGAGTAGGTCACCGGGACGGTTGACCATTAGGGAGGGGGCAGTGTAGCGTCGGCACAGGCTTTACCCAGAAAGCCTTGCGGCAGTGGTGTCTAAGCTCACCGTAGCCGTGTATCCTGTTGTTGGGAGTGGGGTGGCTGCGGTGAGGGTTGGGTAAGTAGCTTAAATGTTTGTCTGTTGTATGAATGGGTGTCTGTATGAATGGGTGTCTGTACCTAAACCACTGAATGAACTGCTAAAGGCAGCTCACTTGCGGCCCTGACGCTATCCTTCCTGCTCGCCGGCGCCACAATATAATAATAATAATAATAATAATAATTAATAATAATAATAATAACAATAATAATAATATTTATAAATAATATAAAGAATAATATTATTCTTCGTTTTCATTTTTTTATGTAAGTTATTAAAAGTCTTGAAGTGAATTGTTGTGGTTAATCAGGCGGTCCAGTGCATGACATTTTAGTCAGGGGGTCAAAAATTCCTAGCGGCTCTTTTAGTCGCTCACAGACTCCGGATCAGCAGAGGGCGCTTGTACCAGACACAAGTCAAAACCACTGAGAAAGTGCACATGAACTTCCGTTTTTAATCGTCTGTCATTTACCCACACGAGCGTTTGACTTGTTTTGTTGTTAGATTTCTGTCACTGATGCATTATTACAGTTGAATTATATGAAGTGAAGGTTGTTAATGCTGTGATTGATTTGAGGGTGTAAACAATGTGTGCTATGTTTGATGGAAATGGTTTATCAGCGATGCAGAGCTCTCAGTGTCACACTCCTCACAATAACTACAGGTAAGAGCAGGATTCCTCCTTTACTCCAGCTTCTACTGCCTGAGAATATACAAACACTCACCAATCAAAGCTCTAATCTAAATGTAAAAGTAATAACTATACGCACAACTTCACAAAGCTTCATAAGTAAACACATGTTTATATTACTCTGAAATGATTCTTAATTTGACATTTTTAAATGAAAAAGTCATGCTTGACACTTTTTTTGAACATGAAAAGGCTGTGCAGTATCCCAAAACCATAAATGATGGCAAAAACGAGGTATTATAATCATAAATATTCTGCAGTTTCATTATAAACTTCAACTGCAGTAATGACACTACAAGATTAGTTAAGTAAGTCTAACAATTAAAGTTGTGTACCCCTTGTTTGATAAAACACAATAACATTGAGTTTTGTCATGAAATTCTGTACATTTTGGTAGTTTTTGTAAATTCTAGTTCTGTAAACTTAAGTTATTTTTGTAAATTCTAGTTTTTTAATGTATTGTTTATTGTTCATAACACTAGAGAGTATTGCACCTTAATTTCGTTATACCCGGTATAATGACAATAAAGATATTCTGATATTCTGATTCTGATGAAGACCTCTCAAGTCAACGCTGTAGCTGCCAAGATTATTGCAGTATTTTTGGTGGAGAATGTTTGCCCAGATGTAGCGATTGGAGAAATGTCCTGGCCACCTGAGGAGCAGTTGTAGCATAGTGGTTAAGGTACAGGACTAGTAATAAAAAGGTCACTGGTTCAAGCCACACCACTGTTAGGTTGTCACTGTTGGACCCTTGAGCAAGGCCCTTAACCTGCAATTGCTTAGATTGTATACTGTCACAGTACTGTAAGTCGCTTTGGATAAAAGCGTCTGCTAAATGCTGAAAATGTGAAATGTGAGCACACAAAGACTACTGTTGAGAGAGACATTCACATCTGCCGATGTTTTAAGGCCAATCCTGTGTTGTTCCATCTTTTTGAGTGGTCACTGCTGGACGCCCAGCACTATGCTGTTGCTCTGCTGTACTCAGAGGCCTCCTGGCCACACTCTTGGTCCAGTGGGAGGCTTCACGAGAGTCCTCAGTACTGGATTCTCTCTGGCATCTTCAGGCTTCTTGTTATAGAAAACTAAGTAAATCAGTCTAACAGTTATACTTATGCACCCCCTGTTTGATAAAACACAATAACATTGTTGAGTTTTTTTGGCTTTTTGTCTTATAAATGGTTTTGAGGAAAAGCAATGCAATTATTTTAAAGCAATGACGTTGTATTGCTCTGTCTGCCAATAAAATAGCCCTACATGACTGTTCCTGTTAATTAGTAGTAAACAGCTTTTGGACAATTTGTCAATGTGGCTTACCATTGTACGGTATGTTTCATTGCTTTCATCCAGTGTGGATACCACAATTAAATTCAAGATCTTTTTGTCTTTTACCTATATGCTTAAAGTTTTTCTTGGAATAGTGTTACTATTTATTCAAATATTAAATATCTTCTTAAAAACCTCTCCTAATAATGTATGTTCTTTTTCTTTTGTAGTCCTCAGGAGCTTGCATTGGAAATAAAAGCATTCATCAGTGGTGTTGACCAGACGCAAGGTCGTAAACTCACCGTTCGGGACCATGCCCGCTGTGCTGTACGTCTTCTCCGCACTGTCCCAGCTTGCAGAGGTGCTGTTCTGGAGCACTTGAGGGGGGTTTACGACGAGTATGTGGCAGCTTTTTTTCAAGACCTTGAGGCTGAGAGTGACAGTGGAAGAGATGGTGCTACTTCAGGGACCAATACCAGTGTGTCTAACTTGGAGGATGTAATTAAAGAGATTCATGCCGTCCTGCTTGAATTTATTCAACTTAACCCGAAAGCGTGGGCACCTTTGGTGTCTTCCTGGGCAGTTGACTTGCTTGGGCAGCTGAGCAGTAAGCATGCAGGGAGAAGAGCAGTTCCTTACTCCTCCAGTCTAAACGAGCTCCTCCAGTTATGGATGACATGTGCTGCCACTCGCTCCCTAATGGAGTGTTACTCCCAGTGTCTGGCAGCAATGTTAGCATGGTGTCCTGATGCCTGTGTGGATGCCTTGTTGGATACATCTGTACAGCATTCCCCTCATTTTGATTGGGTGGTTGCCCATATAGGCTCTGCTTTTCCTGGTACCATCATCAGCAGGGTACTCGCCTGTGGACTCAAAGACTTTTTTGCACATGGATGTCCTTCAGGTGATCAAGCACCCCAACAGCAGACAATAGACAAAAGCAGCAGAGTGCCCAAAATTGGGTCTGTGGTGGGTATCCTTGGACACTTGGCCTCTAGACACTCTGACAGTATTAAAAAAGAACTTCTTAGAATGTTCCAGGACAGTTTGTCCCCTCCACCACAAAGCGTGCCTCTGTCTTCAAGTGCCGCTGGTTGGGAGAGCTCCCAACATCTCCGCAGAGCTACCGTACCTTTCCTGCTGCAGTTAGCCGCTCTTTCACCGGTTTTGCTTGGAGCTGTGGCAGTCGAGCTGGTGGAGATCCTTCGGCCACCTTTGCTACTTCAACTCCAGTCTCAGTTTCAGGGTTTACCCAGGGAGGAGGTAGAAAACATGTTGGGCCTAGCAGTGCACCTCATCAGTCAGAGCCCTGCAGGTGGAGCACGGGTGCTGCGGTTTCTTGCAGATACTGCTACCCCAGCCTCTGTGATCATATCAGGGCCCACACCTTCACCACATGACGGTGTACGCGAAGCTTGTGATCGTCTTCTCCAGATGCTCCTATTGCATCTCCACAAGCTTGTGTACAACAGGCCTGATGGAGATGAACCATATTCACACTCCAGCTCCATTGCAATGCCACGTGTGATCCCATTTCTTGAGGAACTGCAGGCTCATGTTGGTGAGCTTTGTGCTGAGACACTTAGGCTTGAAAGGAAAAGGCACCTATGGCTACATCAACTGCTGTGTCTGCTGTCTGTATATGGTGGTCCTAGTGTGGCCACAGAAACCCTCTGTCAGCTGCTAACCCAGGCCAGGAACCCCGAGGAGCTTGCCTTAGCCTCACAACTCTACTCTACACTTTCTTCTTCTATTCCCAGATTACTTGCACAAGCTGTCACACGCTGCGTTGCTCAGATCCACACCCAAAACCTGAACAGTAGAGAGTTAGCACGACTCCTGAACAACCTGGCTACAGCAGTGCAGAGCCAGGAAGAAGACGGCAAATCAGCCAGTGCAACAGCTGGAAGTTCAATGGCAGCACAAGTTGGCACTGCTGTTTCCAGCCACCTGCACGATTTCTGTCAACTGTTACTTCACAATGATGCCACTGTATCAAGAGCAGCCGCTCGCCTCTTGTGTTGCAGCCAGATTCCAAAAGCTTGCTCGCCAGCTCATTCGCTACTCATATCGCGGTCGGCAGTGGCCCATTTCTTCATAGCTTTACGACGACGGGGAGAAATGCTAAAGGTCGGAGGTCAGAGTGGTGAAGAGGCAGTTGGATACTCCATGTGCTTGCTGTCCAACCTGGCAGCTTACTCATCCCTGACACTCAAAATTGTACTGCAGCAGCTTGTGGAGGGAGCCTTACAAGAAAGCAACATGGATCTGTTTGGGGGTCAGAAAGAAAACCCGGGTGAAAACAGTTACTTCACACCCAATCAAGATCCAGATTTAGGTGCATCATTGCTAGACATCAACTGTAAATTTGGTACTACTGTTAACTTCTCTGGTAGTGTGTGGTCTGTGTTCCATGCTGGGGTGATTGGAAAGGGTCTGAAACCTCCTCAGACCTCTTACCAGTCTGACCCTGATAAAGTTAGCCTGAACATACAGACTTTGCTTGCCGTCACAGTCCAGTGTTGCAGTTCTGGTGGAGGAGGGAGTGGCAATAATGGATCAGGCAATGGCCGGAAATCTCAGGCGGGCGAGGGTGTTCATGAAGAGCCTTCTCCAGTCAACGCTGAAGCTGCCAAGGTTATTGCAGTAGCTTTAGTGGAGAATGTTTGCCCAGATGTTGCAAATGGAGAAATTTCCTGGCCACCTGAGGAGCACACAAAGACTACGGTTGAGAGAGACATTCACATCTGCCAATGTTTTAAGGCCAATCCTGTGTTGTTCCATCTTCTTCGAGTGATCGCTGCTGGACGCCCAGCACTCTGCTATTGCTCTGCTGTACTCAGAGGCCTCCTGGCCACACTCTTGGTCCAGTGGGAGGCTTCACGCGAGTCCTCAGTACTAGATTCCCCCTGGCATCTTCAGGCTTCCTGTTTGCTAGTGTCCTGTATGGGAGAGGGTCAGCTTCTGCCCCCAGTACTAAGTAACATCCATGAGGTCTTCCCTCATCTGTCACCATTTGAGGTCAGGCTTTTGCTGCTTGGGGTCTGGGAGTACATGCGTGGAAACAGCCCTATGCCTCAAAAGTTTACATTTAGTGCTGAGAAAGGAGTGTTTTTCCGAGATTTCTCTCGAGACGGGGATGTAGCACGTTACACTGCACCAATACACAGTGTGCTTCATAAGAACATTGACCGGCTCGGACACTTATGTTGGAGGTTTCAGGTCTAGCAACCTGAAGTTTGTTGTTTCAAACCTTTTATTGTACAGTGAGGTTCTGGGGTACTGATTTTTTGTTCCACCTTGTAATTCTCCACCACTGTTAATGGTAAATCAGATTTTTTGAGGGGATGGTATACAGATAAACTCCAAAAAGTCCAAATTAAATGTTTGAATTGATTTTTTCCAGTAAATACATGGAAGAGAAAAGTTAAAATGGGATAGAAAAGTTCTCTGTGACAAAACCTTATCAAAGTTTGAACATAAATTTGATCATATAACTGTATAATAGCTTTTGTATTGTAATTTTAATGTGTGTTTTGTTTAGGTAATAGCATAGTTTAAGATTCGACTATAAACTGTACATAACTAACTTCATAATTGTTGGATACAAAAATAAAAAAAACTTTCACTTTTGTTATTTTGTGTAGTAGATGTGTAGTTCTTGTGTGTAATATACAGTACTGTCAAAGTTCTAGGTCATCACTAGCTTCGTTGTTTTAGCAAAAGTCAGTATTTAGTCTGATCTCCCTTGGCACTAGATGTTGAACTCTTTTGGGAAGACTGTTCTGAAGTTTTCTGAAGGTTTTATGTTAATGTTTATGTTAAGTGATCCCATCCTGCCTCTATAATATTCAGGTCTGGACTGTGGTAAGGCCAGTCCATGACTATCAGTGTTTTATCAGCAGTTTTTTCTCCAAACATGATTTTACTGTGTTAGTAGTGTGCTTGAGATCATGCTGAAAAATAAAACCATTCTCAATCAAGCGCTTTCCAGAAGGAATGGCATGATGAATTAAAACCTGTCTGTACTTTTAAGCATTCATGATCCCATTAATAATTAAAAACACCCCTGGCAGGAATGCAGCCCCAAATCAAGGCAGACCCTCCATCATGTTTCACTAAAGGCCACAAGCACCTCATTCTTCTATCTCTGTCTGACTCTCTTTTTTTCTTACAAATTGTTGACTATTAAACCCAAAACTGGATTTGTCATTCGGCTGCTAATTAACTGCTAACTGACAGGTCATTATTGATTGCCATTGTATGTTGAAAATGGTAGTTTACATTTGTTTTCAACAGCTAAAGCTTTATTTGATTCAAGAGGGTGAGAGTTTGGCCTACTGATTTAAGACTTCCACACTAGCCTGAGTGCCAGTTCATTACAGGAAATCAACCACTCACTTATTCCCACTTTCTTACAAACAAGGTTAGTTAAGGAGACCATTCATCCACTGGTGTGCTCTTGGCAAGTAGAAGTAAATCAGTACCCAGATGTTGTAGGAGCATGGTAATCTCTATGCAATAATCAAAGCAGAGGACTGAACCTGGAACCCTAAAAGCAACACTGCAGCAGTATTTCATGCTGTCACCATGCCTCTCATCATAAATCTCACATATTGCTTAATTCAGTTTTCATTTATTCACACTGGCCTGCATACATCTGTGAAGAAGAATAGACTGTGCATTACATATGGATGGAGTATGCAGTATTCAAGTATGCCAATGTGCAAACAGGTATTGTACACAAATGTTAAGCTAAATCTAAAGATTGAATCTAGGACCATGCAGTCGCCATGCTTTTCCACTACCTGCTACACCACCCCGCTATACCAATTACATTATAAGCATAGGCATGTGAAGAGGGGCTGCCAGGGCTGTAAACATAAAAGCAGGAATATAAACTAATGAAATGGATAAAGACCGTCACTTAAAGACCATAATACCAACGTTCCATTGCAAAAATATTTATTTGACATCCAACTCTCTCTGCAGAACAGACAGTCACTGCTGGCCACGCAGCCAAACACAGTCCTTCACCCAGATTTATTTATTTTTCCTTCTTGCTTTTACGCTACACATCGCTGCTTGTTGACATGCATTTTTGGACGTAGTATAGTTAAACCCCGTCACTTCTCGAGTGTGTTTTCATGACAGAACGTAGTTTGAGAGACCAGATAGACTCATCTGTGATTCCTCCTGATGGTAAGTCGTGTAGTGTGAAAACCACAACGGCTTATAAGTTTCCCGATTACAAGAGGCCAGTTGTGTAGTAGTGTGAACTGTACAGTGATCTAAACAACTTGAAAGTCGTGTAGTGTGAACTTGGCATAAGTGAAACAGTATCAGCCAGTGTTACGATGTTTTAGTATTTATTTATTAGGATTTAACATCATATTTTACACACTTAGGTTACATTCATGACTAGATAGGTAGCTACTGGTCACACAAGCTTCATCAGTTCACAGGACAGGACAGGGATTTTGATTTGGAAGGATGGATAGATGGATGGATTATTTAATATTTAATATGCTCACTTGCATGTCTTTGGACTGTGTAAACCGGAGATCCCGAAGGAAACCCACACAGACACAGGGAGAACATGCAAGTTCTACACAGAAAAGACCCTGACCACTCCACCTGGGGATCGAACCCAGGACCTTCTTGCTGTGAGGCGACAGGGCTAGCCATTGTGCCTCCCAGTTTGTGTTTCAGTGTAAAATCCGTTAGGCCTACGCTAAAAGGCCTCCGGTCTCGGGGGAACCTTTACCTTGAGTTTAATATTTCTGGGTAGCTTCAACTCACCGCGACCCTGACCAAGATAAAACATTTAGAGAAGATTAATGAATGGATGAAACGTCCCAATCGTGCTCTTCCACGTGTTATTATGTGGGGCGGATCAACAGTTGCTATAGTAACTGTTTCTGAAGTTCCGCCGTTAGCCGGTAAGCTATGAGCAGACTGTGGCGCTCCGGTGGGGGCGGGATTTAACGACTCAATCCAAAATGGCGGCTGCCTTCATTGAAAGGTACAGTAATGAAGATTTGAATTGTCGGTTATTTGATTTGACGTTATTTGTTGTGAGGTATTTGATTTTTGTGCGTATCGATCAATCTAAGGTCGTGTTTAAAATAGTATCAAAATTGTGTAGGTATAAAATATGGCGGTTTTTAATGGATAAGCCGCTGTCCGGTGAATGCGTGGCTTTGGAAATGCTAACGGATGAATTAGCTAGCGTGAAGCTACAGATTAGTTAAATGTTTGACATTGGACTGTATTTGCACATGTTGTTGTTGGGAAGCGTTTACACTTACATTAAATTGCTTAAGTGCAAATTGTCAGGCCTGTTATCTTCAGTGGCTTAGATTGTCATGTCAGTGGCACCGGAAACTGGGGAACTGAACTGCAGAGCTTCTTCTTTAAGATTCACTGTACGCTTGTAAGATTCATCAGATTATTACATATTTGCATCTGAAAGTAAATGTACCTTTTATTTACATGAAGATAGGATGTCATGTCATCCCGAGCATGTGTGGTCATGTAATCCTGTAATTGTTCTGGCTGTTCAACACTAAAAACAGCAGTGTAAATTCCGGCTTATGTTTTTCATTAAGCTGTTTATTACATCCATCTTGTCTCTTGTCATGGTTGCACGAAAACAACAGGATTTGCTGTAAATGTCTTGTAACCCGTACAGAAGGGATTGGCACGATGGTGTGGCCTGCATTTTTGTACCGTAGGCTTGTGATGACTAATATTGCTTTATTTTAAATCTATTTGTGTAGAGATTTTATCAACAGGCATTGTTTTTAAGCGAATTTACACAATCCAGGTCTTAAAAATCGGACCTGGTAAGCTAGCCAGTGTCAAAAGTGCATGAAAAATATGTAAGAAAGAAGGAAGACCCATTAGTGTGGATTACTTTAGTTGTTTCTGAACCAAAACTTTATTTATTTATTAGGATTTTAACGTCATGTTTTACACTTTGGTTACATTCATGACAGAAACGGTAGATATTCGTTACACAAGATTCATCAGTTCACAAGTTCAATGTCAAACACAGTCATGGACAAATTTAGTATCTCCATTTCATCTCACTTGCATGTCTTTGGACTGTGGGAGGAAACCCACACAAACACGGGGAGAACATGCAAACTTCACCCCACCGTGCTGCCCAACCTAGACGTTAAAGAGTATTTTCTGTCATGTAGAAACATCTTCAGCAGCAGTACCCGATTGTGTACTGGTTGTCCAGAGGGAGGGAGGGAGGGATGGATGGATGGATACTTTATTGATCTAGAAGGGAATTAAAGATTGCTTAAAAATGGTTGGTTAGTGGCTGGCCAAATGTTGAATGTGTAAAAAACATGCAAATAGCAGTATAAGCAGTATTAGGTGTTTATTCAAGGATATTGAAGAAAATGATGTTTTGGCACTAATGTAATTTTGTGTTTTACAAGCTGTATAAAATGGTCAACCTCCAAATCAACACAATAATAGAAGTAACTGTGATTGTAATGCCATTTATTGATGCCAGGGCTTTCTATTACATGTAATGTTTAGTGCCTTGGAACCAATTCCAAACATGACAGGTTCATTTAACATTTAATAAAGGACTGTTTTATAAAAGAAAAATAGGATTTGGTAAAAGTTCTGCTCATTTAACATTTATTAAAGAACTGTGTTATAAAAAAAGAAACTATAGAATAAAGTACAAGGTTTTTGCCTCTAATGATGCATGGAAATGGCTTCACTGAAAAAAACATGAAGCATCTTGAGATGGAGGTGTGTCACTTATATTGTCAGAGCATTTAAATTACAAAAAGACAAAAAGTTCTGTGGTTGCAGTTTAAACTTGTAATTCAGGTTTCTGTAGAACGTGTCCAGTTTTGTCTTTTGATCTTTATATCTAAGTACAGTAGAATGTTCTGGAATTATAAATGACAGCTGTTGGGGGCAAATCTTTATGCCTGGTTTAACAGGTGTAATTGAATGGTGGGATATTTTAATTGATGATAAAAATCAATGAATCTCAATCATTATTTTGAACTTAGTCTTTTGAAACAACAAACTTCAACTTTTTTTAAGACCAAGATTAAGTCCTTTCATACGGAAGTGGATTGCTGCCACACAGTTAAAAAATAATACAGTCAGTATGTCGTTATAACGAGAAAAGGATGTCGTTATAACGAGGAAAGTATGTCGTTGTAACGAGAAAGTATGTCGTTACAACGAGAAAAGTATGTCGTTATAACAAGAAAGTACGTCGTTATAACGAGAAAAGGATGTCGCTATAACGAGAAAGGATGTCGTTATAACGAGAAAAGGATGTCGTTATAACAAGAAAGTATGTTGTTAAAACGAGAAAAGATGTCGTTATAACGAGAAAAGATGTCGTTATAACGAGAAAATGATGTCGTTAAAACAAAAAAAGTATGTCGTTATAACGAGAAAAGTTCATTACCTTAAATGCTGCATAGCTGACGAAAGTGTATCCGCTGATGGAGAGACAGCTTGCACACATGCAGGATGCTGTAGCTTGTGTAACCTTGCAGCTTGCCATACCGATCAAGATTCTCCTTTAGGAAGAGTGCAACAATGTCTAAACTTAGTTCAATATTCAACATTTGTCTGACATTCGGCATTCCGATCTAAATAAGTGGTTGAAAAAACATCTAAGACCTACTTATTTTATGATTTCTTACACAAATGAAAATAGTCAACATACTACAAAAACAATTTTATGTTAATTTTAAGATTACTTCTATTTATCTAAAGAAAGGTTATAATGAAACCGTTTATTAAGCTCCCACTTCATCTGAGTTAGGGACCGTCATAAAACTAACTGAGAAACGTAGGAAACATTTACTCTGCACTTACCCAGACAAATAAATCCATTTAAATCTTGTATGATTTGATGAATTAATGACAAACAATTTTTACACAAACACATCAATGTTTCTCACCTACTACACAAACCTTAATTTTTGAAATAGCATAGTATTTATTTTACATTACATTTAAATAAAGATCAATAAATCTGTAATACATTTATTTGAAATATACAAATTATATTTCCAAAAATACAAATCATACAAGATTTATGATAATACACAAGCCCTGTACAAGAAGGGCCAAAGTAGACTCTATCTGTTGAGAAGGCTCGGCTCTTTTGGAATACAGGGGGCCCTTCTCAGCTCTTTTTATGACTCGGTGGTGGCATCGGCCATTTTCTATGGTGTTGTCTGCTGGGGCAGCAGCATGACAGCAGCAGACAGGAAGAAACTGGATAAACTGATTAGAAAGGCGAGTTCTAACCTGGGCTGCACCCTGGACTCGGTGGAAGCAGTGGGGGAGAGAAGGATGATGGCCAAGCTGTCATCCTTAATGGAGAGCACTGATCACCCACTGCATGAAACTGTGACTGCACTGGGCAGCTCCTTTAGCGACAGGCTTCTTCACCCGCGTTGTTCAAAGGAGAGATATCGCAGCTCCTTTCTTCCTTCTGCTGTCAGGCTATACAACCAGCACCGTCCCAAACGTAGACAATTACCATCACAATAATTCACTTGGTTTTTAGTACTTCTCTGTGCAATTACTTTTAAATTATGTGCAATACTTGCTGTACCTGCTGTACTTTGTGCAATATTTTTTAATAACTGTGCATTTGGTTAACTTCCTTCATAAATACTGTTTATATTTTTGTAATTTTTACTTTTGTAATTTTTTTGTAACTTTGCACTTTACTGCTGTACTTTGTGCAATATTTCTAATAACTGCAATATTTGGTTTAACTTCCTCTATAAATACTGTTTATATTTTTGTAATTTTTACATATTCTTACTATTTAGTATATGTGTACATACGTGTAAACATTTTGTAATTTTCTATTTTTTGTATTCTTGAAAGCTGCTGTAACACTACAAATTTCCCCCTGTGGGATAATAAAAGGCTATCTTATCTTATCTTATCTTATTTAAAAGGATTTATTCTCGTTATAACGACATACTTTCTCGTTTTAACGACATACTGACGGCTTTTTTTTTTTATGTGTGTGGCAGCAATACGCTTCCGTACTTTCATATAGGATTGGCTTATTTATTGAGGTATGTCAAGGTTTAAGAAATTGTTGTGTTCTTTTTCTTTTGATAGGAAAATTGTCTCTAATGTCTCTAACTGTTTCTATATTTTTTTCTTTTTTAGAATGGGGCTGCTGTTTGGTATATGCATCTATTTGCTTTTTGGCAGCACCTTGGCTGTGGATCGGGGGAACTTCAAAACCTGCGATCAGAGTGCCTTTTGCAAGTAAGTGATGCCCATTAATGATGTGTTTAGGGTAATGTTTTGCAAAATTACACCTGGCAAAAGATCACTTTACATTCTCCCTCCTTTTACCCTATTTTACTAATTTTTATATATATTTTTTTTATAATAAAAACAAGTAATATTCTTATTTTATATTGTTGTATGTGCTCAAGTCTTATTATTGCACATGCCAGACAAACTCCGACTCCTGTCTTTACTTTGCATCATTCATGTTGTCAGATATTAAATAATCTGATACTAATTTTGTCTTTCAGCTTTATCAATATGATTACCATAATCAAATAGAGTCTGTATTCAATTAATTAACATAACTGTAATTGTCCCTTATTAGACTACAAATACAGGACCACTAATAGCGTATTCTGTACTAGTGCATTAATCATAATCATTATTATACCTTTACATTCGACCAGACCTTCAAAATCATTAGCTAAAATGTTCTGTTTTACCAGGCGTCAGAGGGCAATGAAGCCGGGTCAGTCTCCGTACCGAGCTTTACTGGATACTCTGGAGCTGAGCGACTCCAGACTTACTTTGCAGCTCATTAATGACAACAACAAGGTTTGTTTAATTTAAAATAACTGTTTCATCCTTTGTGAAATTATGTAACCTACAGTGTATTGATAGGGTATTTTTCTAAACACGTAGTCCTCAAGCAGCACAGTTTTAGTTTTGTTTTCCTAACTACAAGCTTCTTATCAGTTGTTACGCTGTCTGTCCCCAATGGCAGGTACACTTGCTGTTGGAGCTGTACAGGCTGCAGGGAAACATCACTCGTGTAAAAATAAATGAGCTGAAACCCCTGAAGCCTCGTTATGAGGTGCCAGACGTGTTGGTGGGGGATCCTTCCACTCAGCCGTAAGTATCATCCAGAGATTGACTGCACTTATGAATGCATGTAAGGTGACAGTGAATACTTTATACATGTTGGTGTTTGTATCAGGTTGTCCGTGCTGTCTAAGGATGATAACGGCATGGTGCTGTCTCTGGGAGCAGAAAGCCAGAGGTTGATAGTTAGTGCTCGCCCGTTCAGGCTGGACATCATGGAGGGACCTGAATTGCTGCTCTCGCTCAACTCTCGTGGCCTTCTGGCTTTTGAGCATCTACGGCTACGTAAAGACACGTACGTTTTCCCTCTGGTCTTTCTTTCTTTGACTGTCCAGACTGATGCTCTTTCTCTTGTACATTACATTTTAAAGGCACAGTTAGAAAATGGGAAAAGAAAACGACTTGTGGACTGTTTGGTTTTGTTTTATTGGTTAAATGTTTAGTATGGTTGGTTTTGTTTTTGGTTTGCATTTTTTGGCTATTTAATTTTAGGAAATGGACAAAGGCGTAGAGGTTGCAGATTTAAAATAGGTGAACATTGGACTGACAGCTGAGGTGAAAGTTTTATAAATAAACTGAACTACAGACCCTATAAATGTCTGCAAGTATACATTTCAGGCTAAGATAATAAATGGCACAATGCTGTAATGTGCTTGTTATAAGGGCAGTGTTAGTTCAGCAGTTAAGGTACTGGACTATTGACCTAAAGGTTGCTGGATCAAGCCCAGCCACTGCCAAGTTGACAATGGTGGCTCCCTGAGCAAGGCCTTTAATCCACTATTGCTTGCATTGTATTAGAGCACAATTGTAAGTTTCTCTGGATAACTTGCACCTGCTAAATGCCATAAATATAAAGCCTTTATATAAAGCCACAGCTTTTTAAAAAAGTGTTATGACTAAGGCCCTACGATGGATTGTCGTCCTGCATTCACCCAGTGATTTTGGGGAAGCCGGACCAACACTGACCAGGATAAAGCAGTGGTAAAACATAAAAATGAAAGAAGGAGTGAATAAACATTTCAGCTTGATGAGCTAAACCTTGTCACATTTCTTTATTTCTGTTACTCACTGAGTTATTGCTTTAACTTGACCCTGTTCCTGGACCCACTCTAGTCATGTTGTAATGTCATGTGACTTACTTTCACACATAGCCAAATTCAGCAGGATAAAAAAAAAAAAAAAAACAGACAGAAATGCACTTCAGACAGAAATGCACTATTGTACAAAAGGAAAAAATTGATGCACTTTTCTTTTCTTCAAAATTCTTCAGAATTATTGCAATGATTTCCATTTAAACGTTGTTCTGTTTTGTGTTTGTTTATTGTGCTCATTCCTCACAGTCAAGCAGATCCGGAGGGTGCAGAAGTGAAAGAGAATACAGATGGAGAGGAGCAGCAGGACGAGGAGAAAAAAGTGAGTATAATGGCGGGTTTATGTTTTTAGTTAATTAATTTAATCATGTTTAATTGCTTTTCATATTTAACTAGGGAGTTGTCAGTAAGTAAACATGAAGTGCTTTAAAAAGTGTTAAGTACAACTGTCATTTATAGTTTAGGTTTTTTAGTTTCATCCTCACTTAGTTTTCTATCATAAATACAGGTCACTACTTTTAAAAGTCAAATCCATGTCCTGTTTAGCATTGATAAGTTTATACCCTGCCATTTCCTCTTGAATACACCTCTCTTTCTACTCAGACATTACCACATGCTTGTCTTTGTGCCAGCAGGAAGAAGATGGAGGAAAAGATAATGAAGATGGCTTGTGGGAAGAGACTTTTAAGTCGCACACAGACAGTAAACCCAACGGTATGTAAGCTTGGCTAGTTTGCCAGTGTTTTAGTAAATTGAAAAGTATTTCTGTAGCTTAGAGTTCCTTGGACATTCCCCCTTTATCTCCCAATAAAATTATTATTAATTCCTGATGGTAAATCCACTGCTGTTTGGACAACCCCCAGTCTGATCAAGGAGAGGCGGATCACCACCCTCCCCGAACCAGTCCCAGAGATCTTGTATTGCAGTGGCAGTGGGAAGAGTCCCTGTCTGACCTTCCCTACATCAAACATGGCCAATTTGTGTGAATTGTGCGGAGATTCAGATTTGCAAGCCAGCTTGAACACTCTGCAGTGTTATGCTAGCAAGTTAGACTTCTTCTGAGCGCCCCACTTTTTTTTTCTTTGGGAGAAGTAACAGAATTTACAAGAGCAGTGGTATTGAGTATTTTGTCATGCTATTCCTGTTTTCCACTGCTTAAAAACTAAGTGATCGAGATTTAAATTAGTTTGCATATTGAAGGGCGCTGTCAGGGATTTACATCTAGATTTGAATGTAAAGGCACGATGTCCTTCCTCTTTGTACGAGTCATTTAAAGTGAAAAACAAATTGCGCTATTTAATTTGTTTAATCCGAATGTAAAAAACTAAAGCTTTCCCCCCCCCCAGGCCCTACATCGATTAGTTTAGACTTTTCTTTGCCTGGAGTGGAACATGTATACGGCATACCAGAACATGCGGACAGTCTCAAACTCAAAACAACAGAGTAAGTATGCACTTTGACAGTGCTAAAGTTTCATCAAATACACCTAAATAATTAATTAATAAAATAAATTGTGTGTGTTCATTCATATTAATATTGCTTTTGCTTCTCTGGCGTAGTGCGGGAGACCCCTACAGGTTATATAATCTGGACGTGTTTCAGTATGAACTCTATAATCCTATGGCTTTATATGGATCAGTGCCAGTAATGCTGGCTCATAATGCGCAGAGAACAATGGGCATCTTCTGGCTTAATGCTGCTGAGACCTGGGTGGACATCAGCTCCAATACTGCTGGCAAAGTAAGGATACACAAAAACCTGGATTTATCTTTACGTAGGTTACATAAAAATGTATGAAAATGTTCAATGTCTGCTTTTGGAGGTGTGCTGTTTTCCTGTCATGCTAACCCATCATGTGGTGTTAGAGTTGGTCATGTTGGAATTGTCCCAGTTTGAGTATACCCAGTTAACTTAAACTTTTGTCTCTTGTCACTTGCATAACGCCATCAAGCTACCAGATGCTTCTTTACCCCAGCCAGCGGCTGATTCCTAAATTTTCTTGATGCGTTTGACGTATCAAACTATTCGTTTTCCATCGCAGCTTGTTCTTATACCTCATTTGACAGCTGTAACAGTGGCTAGGCGATAATTCCCATCTGATTTGGGTCCCTGCTGTGATTGGCCTTTGCATTAGACCGCTGTTCTACCTGAGTGTACAGGGTGCATTTTTAAATGGATTTAAGTAGATTTTAATCACAATTGAACTGTTAAATGTATTTGCATTTGTTATGTTGTTCCTCTTTTGGTTATGTGATTCCTTTCAAAGCCTTTCATCTTCAAATTCTTTGTTCTATCTCTCTGCTTGCTGCAGACAGTGTTCGGGAAGATGCTGGACTTTGTTCAGGGCTCCAGTGAGACTCCTCAGACTGATGTGCGCTGGATTTCTGAGAGTGGCATCATCGATGTCTTTATCATGCTCGGACCAAAACCCTCTGACGTATTCACTCAGTACGCCTCACTTACAGGTAAACACATCTTGTGCGTTCTTTTAACACTGTAGTGCACTTGGGTATTATAACCATTTTTGCATTGCACATAGCTGCATTGTTAAATAAACAGTATTCAAATATCTTTCAATCATCAAGCGCTTTATCCTGGTCAGAGTCAATGTGGGTTGATTTCCACAAGAAACACAGGGCACAAATCTCATAACACCTTCAAAAATTCAGCTAGAAAAATGCAGTGACCAGGTGGCATACACTAGATGGGAGAAGAGCCCCCAACTGTGTGAGACCTGCCAAATTTTCATCCAACATATCCTAATCAACTGCCCCAGATGCCTACAAGAGCACCAAAACCTATCCATCCCGCAAACAATGAAAGACATATTCAATCAAGCCAAACAGGAACAGTACTCAAGCTGAAAACGTACATCTAAAGACCAGTAAAACAAAATAATAGTTGACAGAGACTATAGACTAATGTCTTAAAAAGAAAATCCTGAACGTTTAGGATTGACATGGTGTTAAACATCCAAATAAACAAACAGAACCGGCAGGTCGGGCGCCTATACAGACATGATTGGCTTGTCCGAGGGTGGGAAAACCAAAGGGGATTCCTCATAACTGCTGCAGTTATGCTCTCTGCTGGGAGATCAGTGGTGCCTGCACAGAGATGGGGGGTAATGGAGATTGGTGCTCGACTCTCTGTTTGTGATACAGCTTTCATTTAAACCCGTCTTGCTTAGTGAAGTGAAAAAGAAGTCGTCGGCTACTGCACACGTGTCGTTGGGAGTGTGTGATAGTCAGTAATATGGGTCTGCAGCAGAGAGAGTGAAATGTGATGGGGTAATTGGATATGACTAGATTTTGAGAAAAAATGGGAAAATGCCTAAAATTAATAAATAAAATCAGAGAATTTACAATTTAAAAATACATGATAGGTTTGATCTTTGTTCGCAGCTGGTGCAATGCTGTATTGACCATTACAAAACATCACAAATATTGATATATTACAATATGATACTCAAATATCTAAATATGCTATGCACTAAATATGCTACTATTAATTTTATGTAAAAAATAATTTGCAGTCAATAGCAAGCTTAGCTTTGTTAAATACAAAACTGTATACCTGCTTGAAGGTCTGTGTATAAGTATATGCACTACTCTAGGCAAATAATACTTTCGTAAAAACCCACAATTAGTGTAACATTTTGTACCCACAGTGTATTTACCAATATGTGCTTACAAACCAGTGATGGTTGTCTTTTTGCAGTGGAAAACGACCTTTCCTGTGTATTAAACTCTGCTTTATTGCCTGTTCAGGCACACAGGCCTTTCCTCCTCAGGCTGCTCTTGCCTACCACCAGTGCCGTTGGAACTATAATGACCAGGATGATGTGAAGGCTGTGGACCAGGGCTTTGATGAGCACGACATACCGTACGACTTCATCTGGTTGGACATTGAGCACACAGATGGCAAACGCTACTTCACCTGGGACCCCCATAAGTTCTCTCAGCCCAAAGAGATGCTGCAAAACATCATGGACAAGAGGCGCAAGGTCAGTCAGTGCTGGGTACTACATACCTGTTTAGTGAAGGTATAACCCACTAAACCTGGAGCAAGAGTTAAAATTTGTTAAATATGGGGAATGTAATTTCTCTTAGAAGCTCATTTAGTGGTAAAAAGCAGCTTTTTATGGTCAGTCCACATTAGAAATTACAGATTTAAGGAATGTAATAATTTAGGGGTCCTTGCAGAGCTACCAACCTGGCTTGGCGTTCACAAAAACACAATTTGCTGTGTTTGATGGAGGAAAGGTTGCAAGGGATCTCTTCCTGCTTCCTCTGCAATATTCGAGTAAGAGGAAGGGTCACATGGAGCTTAGCGTGGCTCACCATACATGATTTGGCTTTGTGTGGGAACCCAACACTGGCAGGTGATAAGAAGCAGCTGCTGATCGGACACGTGTCTGAAGAGGCGTGTGTTGATTCGGCTGTCTTGATCAGATCAGGGTTGTGCAAGAGGCAGCGGATACATAATCGAGAATGGGAAATGACTATATTTTGAAATGAAGGGGGGGGAATAAAAAAAGCATAGCCTGACTGTTATGCTGTTTTTGCCAGATGGTGACCATTGTAGATCCTCACATTAAGATAGACAGCGGATACAAGATTCACAATGAGATAAGTGCCAAAAACTTCTACGTCAAAAACAAAGACGGCAGAGACTACGAAGGATGGTGCTGGCCAGGTAAGATTGAAGTCTACAATGTACTTTTTTTATTAATTGAATTAAGCAGTGGTGTAACAATACACACAACAATTATGAGATACATCAATACGAAATTAGTATTGCAACTATATATTTTTCTCAGTGTGATTCAATACTAAAGAAAATACTGTAATAAGATAAAATACCACATGCCCAGGTGGCGCAGCGGGATATTCCGCCGGCAGACAAAATTGGCCACTAGTCTGCTATGTGGGAAAAGACTGGACTAAAAAATGGGTGGGGTCTTCAACACACTGTAAGAACTTTGGTTAGTAGCCCGAGGCGCCTATACAGAGGTGGAGAAATGTTTTCCCCGTGTCTGTGTGGGTTTCCTCCGGGTGCTCCGGTTTCCTCCCACAGTCCAAAGACGTGCAAGTGAGGTGAATTGGAGACAATAAATTGTCCAGGACTGTGTTCTATATAACCTTGTGAACTGATGAACCTTGTGTAATGAGTAACTACCGTTCCCGTCATGAATGTAACCAAAAGTGTAAAATATGCTGTTAAAATCCTAATAAACAAACAAACCCTCCTTGGACACAATTGGGGTCCCCAGCCACGAAGACTAATTGGCTGGGCCATTTTTATATTTTAGCAGACCTTTTTTGGTGGTGCTTGGATTACATCTGACCATTCAGAAAAATCTGCTGTAAGAATATTCTAATAGGTCATGTTTGCTATGTCTTGTGGGGCAGGTGAGATAAAGCTGTTTTTGAAAATAGAATGAAAAATATAAACAGGAATGTATACATTTAACTGGCAAACAATTCTATATGTTTGTGATTAATTACTTTAGTATCTTTGTCTCATGCACACTTTTTTGTTCCTCTTACCAGGAAACGCTGGTTACCCTGACTTTACGAATCCAGAGATGAGAGCTTGGTGGGCCAGTATGTTTGCATACGATCAGTATGAGGTAAGCATTCCTCTGAGCATTGCATTACTGTCACCGATTTGTGTTATGTCACTTCCTGTGTGTGGGAGATTTCTCACTTAAACACCTAATGTTTTCTCTTAATATTTGTCCTCTTTTTTCAGGGTACGCTGGAGAACTTGTACACTTGGAACGATATGAACGAGCCATCTGTGTTTAACGGTCCAGAGGTCTCCATGTACAAAGATGCAGTGCATGGCAACTGGGAGCACAGGGATGTGCACAACCTCTATGGTTTCTATGTGGTGAGGCATCTTTTAAGCTATGTGTTTGAGAAGATCTACAGAACCTGCATTGATTTCCCGACCCTGAATGTCGATTTGTTTTTTCTGGGAGACACATTTCCCAAATTCACAATAATTTCTTGCTTTTCTTCTAAACAGCAAATGGCTACAGCTGAAGGTCTGGTTCAGAGGTCTGGAGGAACGGAAAGGCCTTTTGTTCTCACCAGATCGGTCTTTGCTGGTTCCCAGAGATTTGGTAAGCACTGAGAACTTCCTCATGAACATTAGGGAACACAATTTAGAATACAGATCACAATAACTAAGCTGTTTACTTGGCACTAACAATGTTATATTAATTTTACTTCATGTGGCTCATGGCCTTTCCTAACAGTAAGTCTCCATTCACATGATGCGCGGCAAAACCTCTGCGATTGTTTCCTATGGCGTGATTTGCCGTTTTTACTGCTTTACTACTGAGCTTAAAGTTCAATATGGTTGAACTTTGCCCCAGTTTGCCACTAAACGTTTCACAGCCAAAGAATATGTAGAAAGAAGTGAAGCACAGACATGGTGGAGAGAAACTGATTCTCATCATTTTACAAAATGCTGCACTATTTAATTCAGCCTCAAATTCGAACCACTGCTTTGAGAGAAAAACTAATAAACGACTAATAAACTGTGAAGACCAGGTTTGCATTTTTGATTTCATGTTTCCACATCCTGGAATCATTTGTCGTGACTCTGTAGCCCTTCAATATGATGTAATTGTTCCTTAGATTAATGAAATGATGAGCAATGACAAAGCTTTTGTGTAAAATACATTTCATACAAAACTGACAGTTTTGAACTAACTGTCCACCAGTATATTCAACAGTGTTTAATATTTCAGGCTTGGTGCTAAGGTGTTTTTGCGGCATATCTTAGGAACGGCTTAAATGCTGCTTTAAGCGACAATATGCGCCCAGCCTCATGGTGATCAAAGCACTTAAGGCCTAGAATAGGACACCCTTACAGCACAGTTTGTGTGTGCAGGTGCTGTGTGGACTGGAGATAATGCAGCCGAGTGGGACCACCTGAAGATCTCTATCCCCATGTGTCTGAGCCTGAGCCTGGTGGGCCTTTCTTTCTGTGGAGGTCAGTTCAACATTTAAACATGATACTTAACTAGTCCTTATTCCATTAGTCCATATACTATTAGACATGGACACATGAAAATATTGCAAGAATTTATTTTGCATTATTGATTAGCTAGGTGTTAGTAAGGAGTGTCACAGCTGTGGTTTTGTGGGATTCACAAAAGAGTAAAGTTTAATCAACTGCCTTGATATACTTGAGGTGGAGCTTGGGTGGTGCAACTCTGGGATGCAAATCTGATCTTATTAGTCTGCAGTAAAAGTCAAATACAGAGGTTGCTCACAGTTTGCCTTTGATTTTAATAGAATGGGTCCAAACAGTTCGTGACATTGGTGGTATTTTTGACCTTCTATCATAGCAAAGTTTCAGCTTTAATTTGGTGTTATGGCTCCCAAACTCTGGAACTCACTACTGCAAGAAATGTAACATCAGAACATTCAAGTCTTTCAAATATTTTCACACAGTCCTGTACTCCTAATTCTGCTCTGGTGTAAAATTTGTATGTTCAAACATTGTAAGATGCTTTTGAGCTTGTGCTTATAATTGTTTTTTCCTGTTATTTCTCTCCATCCTTAGCTGATGTTGGTGGTTTCTTTAAAAACCCCAGTACTGAGCTGCTGGTACGTTGGTACCAGACTGGTGCGTACCAGCCATTTTTCCGTGCACATGCTCACTTAGACACCACCAGGCGGGAGCCATGGTTGTTTGGCCCTGAGAACACTGCTCTCATGCGTGATGTCGTCCGCCAACGTTATGCACTCCTGCCATACTGGTACCAGCAGTTCTATCATGCATACAAGAGTGGACAGCCTGTAATGAGGTAAGAAGGAGCTCCTCTGTCTTTGTTTTCAGAAGGGTGGCTGTTGGTAAAGCTAAAGATCACATAGAGGTCACTCTATTTCAATACATGAAAAGATTATATTATATAAGATTAGATATATATTTCGTGTTGTGTATAATATCTGTTTATATTAGGGCTGTCGAAGTTAACGCGATAATAACGCATTAACGCAATCTCAATTTAACGCGATTAAAAATAATAGTGCCGTTAACGCAAATTCTAGTTCATGTTGAGACTTGACTGGTAGAACCAACGTTTTAATGTCGGACTTGCCACCGTTGTTCATTTGCGGTTTGTTAAAGTAATATAACTGAGCGTCGTAGGGATGCACTTGCATAATAAAGAAATAAATACACGGTATATTCACAAGTTGTCGGGAGCAAAACACTTTATTAACTTAATCTGTTACGGCACTGAATACCGGAGTCAAGCACGCTAGTCCATGAACTATGGAAGCCCCAAAAGGGTCAAAACACACTCACTTCGTGTAGAAACGTCCACTTTTCACATTTCACTTAAAAAACCTTGTTTTCTATAACATTTACACAGATTTTATTTAATGCGATTAATCGCGATTAACTATATGAAATTCTGAGATTAATCGCGATTAAATTTTTTAATCGTTTGACAGCCCTAGTTTATATACATGGTATTGTCCAGATTATAAACATCTGCTTTGTTGTTATAACTTGTTGAACTTTTCTATCTTTACTCTGTTGTGTTTTAGGCCTCTGTGGGTTGAGTATCCTAAGGATGCAGCTACTTTTACAATTGATGATGAGTTTCTGATCGGTGAGCTTATAATATATTTACTGTACTGAATGTAGTTTCAGAATTAGGGATATGAATTCTATAAAAAAAAATTATTCAACATTATAACTATGCATTCTAGCAACCAGATTTTAGACCTTTAGTAAATGCAAATCAGCTTTATGTGACAGTAACATAGTAATATGAGCGTAAGTTGCATGAACAATGCTAACTCAACATTAATAATGTGCATTTTATACAAAGTCAGTAGCTTGCGGGCGGCACAGTGGCTAAATGGGTAGCGCTGTCGCCTCACAGCAGTTGACAGCAAGCAGGTCCTGGGTTTGATCCCCAGGTAGGGTGGTCTGGGTCCTTTCTGTGTGGAATTTGCATGTTCTACCCGTGTCTGCTAGGTTTCTTCCGGGTGCTCTGGTTTCCTCCCACAGTCCAGTGGGACGTGCCAGTGAGGTGAATTGGAGATACTAAATTGTCCATGACTATGTTTAACATTAAAACTTGTGATGAATCTTGTGTAACGAATAACTACTGTTTCTCTCATGAATGTAACCAAAGTGTGTAAAACATGATCATTAAATTAAAGTTAAATAAAGCATTTACATTCTTGTTCTAATTTTTGGATAGGATAATGAATATCTTTGTCTTATTCAGGGCGAGATTTGCTGGTCCACCCGGTCACTGAGGAGGGAGCACGAGGGGTCACAGCCTACCTGCCTGGAACAGATGAGGTTAGTTATAAAATACAATAGCAGATGTATATCTGAATGGATAAAAAGAAACGGAATACAATTGTGGAGCTACTCATTCAAAGTCCTTACTTGAACTTAGCAGTGGTGCTGTAGCAGGACCTAAAATGAGCTCTTCATGCTTGAAAGCTTACAGTGTGTCTGATTAAAAGACGTTCCACAAAGAAAAGTGGGACCAAATCCTTCTATAGTGATTATTTCTATGCATAATCAATGATGGTATGCTCTTATAAGCCGCAGATATAATAGATGAATAATAAATTACGGCCGCTTGGGTGGCGCAGTGGTCTAACACGCTAGCACACCACTGCAGAGTGTTCAAACCTGCAATTGTTTATGGAGAGCAGGTCAGACAGGGTCTTTTTTTATTTTTACTTTGCATTTTTCCCCTATTTTCCTCCCAGTCTAGTCATATCCAATTACCCGATTGCATTACACTTTCCCTCTACTGATGTTGACCTCCACTCCTGACCAAGGAGAGCCGAGACTAACACAGGCTGTCTTCCACACGTGTGCAGTAGCCGGTTGCATCTTTTCACCTGCATGCTGCGAGTTCATATGTGGATCGGCTCTGGCACCCTCCCTGTGAATGAGCCAATCTTTGTTCATGTAGGTGCCCAGCCTGCCGGTAGCATAGCTGAACTTTGAACCGATGAGGTCGAGAGGTTAGCTCTGGTGTGCTAGTGTGTTTTACTGCTGTGCCACCTAAGCGCCTAGACAGGGTCTCTTTTCACTTCCGTTGCTATATGTGATCTCCGGGACTGGTCCAGGTGCCTGTGTAAGTCAACACTGTCAAGTGTGGGAACCCAACTCTCGCAGAAACACAGGTGTTGGCGAATCAGGGATTGTGCAAGCTTTAAAAATCCGTTTATTTTTTCTAGGTTTGGTATGATGTCCACACATTCCAGAAACACAGTGGTGCTCAAAACCTCTACATCCCGGTCACCATGAGCTCTGTATGTCTCTCTTCCTATTACTCTTTAAAAAAAGAATAAGCAGCCTTTTGTTAATTAATGCTTGAGTTATAAATGTGCTGCCTCTGGTTGGCTTAGATCCCAGTGTTCCAGCGTGGAGGTTCCATAATTCCTAGAAAGGTCAGAGTTAGACGGTCATCCGCATGCATGGAGAATGATCCATACACCCTGTATGTGGCCCTCAGTCCGGAGGTAATACACCGTGCTGCTCATGTTGCATTGCTATGTGTCAAATAACATTCTGTTTGAAAGGTCTGTTTTCATTAACCTGTTTTTCTTCTTCCAGGGAATTGCTGAAGGAGAGCTCTACATAGATGATGGTCACACCTTTGACTTCCAAACAAAGAAACAATTTATTCACCGCAGCCTTACATTCGCCCACAACTCTTTGACATCCAGGTCTCTTCCTCTAAATAAGCTGTTCCATAAATTCTGCTCATATGCTGTTTACTCATGATTTAGTCAAGATGTTCAAGATATTGACTAAGTTATTTGTAATTTCAGAAACTTGTGCCCGGAGTGCAAATTCTTCACTAAATCTTGGATTGAAAAGGTTTTCATATTGGGAGCCAAAAAGCCCAACAAGGTTGTTCTTCAGACAGACGGTATGTTCTATGTCTACGGTTTTTCATGTTTTGTCATTTTGTGCATTTACATAAATTTTTTTGGATTAATATTGACAGTCTTTGTGTTAATAAATAGGCAAAATATGTTAATATTAATTCATACAAAGGTTTTATTAAACAGAAAAACTGCAGTTGGCAATTTTATGCTTCTTTTATTCTATAATACAGTAGAAGTTTCAGCTACAAATTGTCACAAATTGTTCAGCTACATTCTGTCAGTAACAGCTACCTGTGGTGCCCGAGTGGTGCAGCACTGCTGAGATCTCAAACTCTTAAGTTCAAATCTCAGCTCTGCTATTGGCCATTCAATTGGTTGTGTCTGAGGGAGGGCCAAATAGATACCTCATTACTTGATGAGTAATGGAGATCAGTACTTGACTTTCCATATGAGATATTGATCGCTGTGTGAACATGCTGCATGCAGGAGAAAAGAAACGGTTGGCTACTACACGTGTCGGGGGGCGTGTGTTAGGTATGGTTCTCCTCGTTCAGGGTAGGGGTCTGCAGCAGTGGAGGAGATGCAGATGGGTAACAAGTGTTGGCACAGTCATGAGACCAGTTACTTATATCATTATGTAATTATATACAAACCTTTATATATAAACTGTGATCCTAATTCGATCACTGCTGCAAGTATTTCCACTTTTAATCTACTTTAAAATGACAGCAATATTTAATGTATGTATTTGTATGTTTTTGGCTCACTAGTGCCACGAACGGGGACGAGGTGTCTGTTGCTGTGTGATCCAAACCAATTCAAACTATTAAAATGATCTGATTGGAAGGGGAATTATGTGAATAGGAATTTGTCGAACTGTGATTGGTTATTGCCATTGCCACACCTGCAGACTTCGGCTTTGCATAGCTCATGAGAGTTTAACCTCTAATTAACTTCTGGTCACATTGTCATGTCACAGCCTGTGTAAATGCAAAGTCCACACTCAACACGTCTTTCAATAAAAGAGGGCAGCACGGTGGGTAGCACTGTCGCCTTACAGCAAGAAGGTCCTGGGTTCGATCCCCAGGTGGGGCGGTCCGGGTCCTTTCTGTGTGGAGGTTGCATGTTCTCCCCGTGTCTGCGTGGGTTTCCTCCGGGTGCTCCGGTTTCCTTCCACAGTCCAAAGACGTGCAAGTGAGGTGAATTGGAGACACTAAATTGTCCAAGACTGTGTTCGATATAACCTCGTAAACTGATGAACCTTGTGTAATGAGTAACTACCGTTCCTGTCATGAATGTAACTAAAGTGTAAAACATGACGTTAAAATCCTGATGACCAAACAAACTGTCAATAAAAGAGATGAAGCACATGTCTATACTTTGTATGCAAAAAAGCCTAATCAAGCTAATTTAGGTAGCAAAGTGATTGTAAGTATTCATTAATCCAGGGTTATCTGTATGCGCTTTATAGTCCTCCCTTTCTTTGATATTGGTTAAATTATTAGCTTGAGGTTTATCTACACAGTTGAATCATCATACATGCATGGCAGGTGCAGGAAGTTTTTCATTGACCAGTAAAAGTTTTAAAGATTTCTGCTCTCTGTACACCAGGCCAAGCTACTGCTGTAGAGTTTGAGTTTGATGCCTCACTGGCACTGTTGACCCTGCGCAAGCCTGGCATGAACGCTGGAGCAGACTGGACCGTGCTGCTGCAGTAACACACTGGAGAAAACGTGAAGTCTGGTGGTGAAGGTGCAGGATCCAAACACAGTTCAGACATGTGACCAAGACCTGGTGGATTATTAAGACCAACCAAGAGATGATAAACCTACAACCACAAGACTTGAAAAACATGTTTTTTTTGTGAACTTAAACACTGTATTGGAAAAGAATTTAAAAAAAAAACAAGTGGGGAAATCAGGGTTACATAAATATATATGGGGTTAGTTAGGTTTGGGGGTCCAAATGAGTGTAGGGATGTTTTAGGTTTTAAATTTCAGAAAAGAAAAAATTCTTAACTATTTTCTTGTAGTTAATGGAGTTAAATTGTTTAAGATGTTTTCATTTGCCTGTGATTGAAAGGAACAAAGTGTTTTTTTTTTGGTTTTTTTTTTTATCATTTTGATTAAACATTGTATTTTGAAGCCAATTGCTCCCCAGTGAATAATGTGGCCCAGTTGTGTGATTTTTAGGTAGCAGTGTTTGTACAGCTGGCACCCCAAACTAAAATCTGATTTAGGGAGAATTAACCACTGACCTGTTGGGAGATACAATATGCAGTTTCTTTTTTATGATTTTGTTGACTTTTTCCATTTTTTGTATTTCTAGAGCACTTAAATATTTCTGAAGGTGATTAGATATTTTGGGCAAAAAAAAAATCGGTCCCATGTTTACAATTAAGTCACCAACTTTGGCTATGTAGTGATGTGAAGTTTATGGGTTTTCTGTTTTGCTGAGGAGATGCAGACACGGTCTGTAAATTGAGTGATATTGTTCAATATTAATTGATTTTTAATGTACATTCCTACCTTCTCTGCCTATGTGATCACACTAGACTCCCTCCTTGCTTTAGTAAATACCACACATACGCAATGTGATGTTTTAAGGGACTCCAAAAGGAAATATTTGTCTTGATAATTCTCACAGGCTGTGATTGGTTTAATGATATTACGAATGACTCTTTAGCCAAGATGTTAATAAACACACTCTTAAACATGTTGATGTGTCCAAAGGTTTAATGTATGTGTAATTGTCTATGCACTTACCATGATCACAAAAAAATTAAGCTAGGATAGACCAACCACTGTTTTGTAATCCAATGACTTTATGATATACACATATCCAGTCTAAACTAAGCATTTAACATGGTGTTTTTAGGATTGTGTGCGCTCTATAAAGTGTCCAGAAAATAGTTTTACTTTAAATTCTAAAGGAGCACTCGGTGGTGCATATGCGAGGAGGCGGGTGATGGATTGGCATCCTGACCAGGGTATTTCCAGTATTCCCATTGGAACTGGACCTGCTGTGGCCCTCACCAGGGTAAGTTGGTAGATGAAATGAAAATGACTTTTAAAGGCAGTTTGGAACATTTTTTTTTATGCAACCCTGATTTTTGAATTTGTCTTGTTACTCCAAGACATTTCGCATTACCAGCACTTTCAAGTAGCAGGAAAGAAATGTGACACTGATTTGTTGCTTTTAGGAATTAAATCTCCAATAAAGATAACAGTAAGATTTTAAAATAAAATAGGTTTGAATAATTATAGCTATAAATTAAGTTTAGAAATGACAGCATGACTCAATACTGGAACAAATGTTTACTGTCTAATATTCAACAACATAATAAGCTGTTAATAAAGAATCTGCCTGGAGAGAAAAATTTGGTCTTCACAAGCCACCACATGTTAGCACTGGTTTGTGGTGGTATGTTGGACCATTCAGTGTTAACAGTATTTAACACAATTTGTAGCAGGTTGTTTAATGATGTGTAAAAGTAACTCAGCAAAAACTAAGCAAGTGTTTAAGATTGTTGAACTATTACCAATCACTTTTGCAAAACATTCCAGAGTCCTGTGGTATTAAGTACCAGGATATTACCAGCAGGCCCTTTGATATTCTGTATATTGTGAAGTGCATCCTGGTGCCATTTCTTTTTCAGGTAAACAATGTACAAGATATTGAAGAAAGCAGGATTTGCTCTCTGGTCACTCAGGTCATTATGCTGCCCATATCTGCTGCATTAAGACTGCTTTAAGACTGTGATTTATTGCTGTGGAAAGGTTATAAAACTGGTTTCCATAAAGCTTTGCTCATAAATTTGAACAGAAAAGATCTGCTATGCAGAATGGTATAAACTGCTTATACCCAGGTGTGCTAAGAGATTTGGAGTCGTAACCGCTTCAACACAGTATTGAATGAAGTGTCTGAATACTTGGGTTGATGGGTTGAGTATTGACACTCATCATTCTTTGCCAATAAATGAAATTAAAATAGATACTTTTTCATAATTTTCAAAGCACACATAACATTTAATCAACACTTCAAAAATCAACAATTTATCACTTTTTTAAATCCAGGCACCAGAAACGATCTGATTTTTAATCACGTCGCGTGTTAGTGACGTCATGTTTTACTTTCAGTAATGGCGGCAGAAGGAGCAGAAGAATTTAGCAGCAGTGGGGCTTTTACAAACCCCTCAGGTTTAAAACTTTAAATATTTCTTTCAACATGCTTTCCCTAGTTATTTTGTGTATTCACTTTTAATTTTTAAGCTGTGCCATGGGAACTTTGCTCTGTTGGTTAATAGTGTTTCGTTTATGTCAGTCGGTTAGCTAAGTTAGCTAATGTAGCTGATGTGGTTATTCTGGTAATTAATTAACTTTACAACTGTTTAACTAGTTAAGTCTTACTAAACCTGCACATAAAACATCGGTCTTTAATAGGGTCAGCTTTGCAGTCAGTACTTATTGTAAACATAAAGAATAGGCTACGATGGTACGAGTAGTACTATCTATCTATCTATCTATCTATCTATCTATCTATCTATCTATCTATCTATCTATCTATCTATCAAAGAGATTTTATTGTTTTTAATAAATAGTGATTTGGTGATTAGATTTCTTTTAGATGTTAATTGTGAGGCTGAGTCAAAACATTATACATCCAGCAACTTAAAATATTCCTAAGATTAAGATTAGTATAGTGTCATTTTAACAAGCTCTGTGCAGATATCAGAAAGCAAATCAGGAATATCATATGGAGTTATTATTTATCAGCTTTAAGTCCCATGATGTACAATCCATCATCAACAAGCACAAAATACATTAAATCACATTAAATTGCAAAAAAGTTATGTACTATCCATGTGAAAGCCTGGCACCAACAATCATGCCACAAAATTTCCTATTTTAATTTTAATGTTTGAGTTGAATTATTAACTGAAGCTTTTGACCTATGTTTGTATAATTGTATCTTTGTGCTGCTGTCATATAATAAACTTTAAATTTACATCAGCATAGCTTTAACAATTGTGTGCTTTTTAACCACATTATGCTTTGGTAAACATAATAGTTGACCAGTGTGCATTTAAAGTAAGAAATTAGGCAATGAGGCTTTCAGAAGTTGTTTGAAGCAGTCAAAATGGTTTAGGCTTTATTATGTATCACAGGCTCAACATTATTACTTAGTTCACATACTTAGTTTACTTAGTTCACATACTTTTTTCGGTATATATATTGTCTTGTACAGCACAGCATAAAACAACTGGTTTGCATACCCGATTTAACACAGTTTTATGCTACATGTGCTTCCTGATGCTTATTTTTATCTTGGCTTGGCACAGGCACTGAGAGCACATTGACAAGTGCCACTTATAGGGACTAGGCTGTTTGTGTTTCATATCAAGTGTTCTCTTTTTTACCACAGTCTACTACCATTTTGCACCCACCTGTGGTTATTTTAAAAATATATATTTAACACTGATATAGAAAGGATGGCAACAATACTGTATTGCTGCTGATAAGTTTAGACCAGGGGTGCCCAAATAATTCCTTATAAGGGGCCAAAATTTAATCTCAGTGAAGGGCCACGGGCCAAAACTTAAAGGTTATGTTGTTTTAATTAGGGCTGGGCGATTGAAAAAAAGACTTTTTTTTGCATTTTAATTTAAAAAAAATAGTAACAGCACCACCTATACTTATCTTTTCAAGGGACTCAAACTTTATAACAATAACAATATAACAACAGTTAACAATAATTAAAACAAAATAGAAATCTTAATTAGCTATATCCTTTTTAGGAACAGCTCACAAACAACTCACTTTAAATAATGTGCAGCAGAACCTCCTTACATTAAGAAAAGTGCAAAACCACAAAAAGTTCTTTACAGGTTTCTTAAAAGGAACACGAGCCTGTTTAGTGTTTCCACCAATGAAGTGAGTCTGTATCAGTATCTACACTGGGGGGACATCAAGTAATCACTCAGCTTTGATTTTGTCCTCTTGTGACTGGGGGGTGGATGGAGGGGGCGAGTTCTGCTTCTAACAATATGGACTACAATTTCCATGCTCCCCCGGACTGTCACGTGACTACCACAAGTCCCCGGTCAGCCAATCCTGATCGGTCCTCACGCTTTGGCGTTTTGATTCAGTTCAGCTGTGTTCAATTCCATGAATCTTAAACATGCAAAGCAAAATATTATTATTTACCTTTCTCTCCTCGCCACTGTACTTTGAGAACAGGTGAGCATGTTTTGTTTCGTAATGCTGACTGATGTTGTACTCCTTTAGTACAGCCACTCTCTATCCGCAGATGAGGCAAACTGCGGTTTATTCTATTTCGGTGAAAAAATATTCATGCTGCCAACTGTTTTTGAATGTTCGTTTATCCAATGCCACTGCCTCACACACTCCATGATTAACAGCCTCACTCGTGTCATCATAGATTACTTGATGTCTGCTGACAGGAGCTCCACAACGCCCCCCTCTCCTATCCACTGTCTCATGTAAAATTGTGGTCAGCTAATGAATTGCAGCCTAGCGTATTCCCAGCTACTGACAAAAGTATGCACTACTTTGATCTAAGCGAGGCGGGCCAAAAGAATGAGGCGGCGGGCCAAGCTTGGCCCGCGGGCCCCAAATTGGGCAGCCCTGGTTTAGACCATGGAATAGTGTCTTGTTAAGCAGGAAATTGTGAGTTTCATTTCTCAATTAAATACTAACTCTAACCTTTGTACTTACAGGGTTTGAAGCTCCCACAGTCACAGACTTCTCCCAGTCAAATTTAGGAGGGGTTTCTGAGGACAGCAGTGGAGCAAATATGGCAGATATTTCAGCAGCCTACACTGCACCGTCAGCATCAGGAGAGGATGCAGGAGAAACACCAGTGGATTTTAACAGGTTATGGAAGATGGTGACTGACAACCCTCAGGACTTCAACAGCTGGACTGATTTATTACAGTGCTGTGAACAAGAGGTGAGGAGAGATGGTGAAGTAAATCATAATATCATGTAAAAAAAACAACTTTATCACTGTCATCAATTTTTCGTTTGAATCAAGACTAAGTGCATTTTTATCAAATTCTTGCCTATTGCAGGGGAATTTGACATCATCTCGCCAGGCTCTAAATGCATTTCTGGCAAGATACCCACTCTGCTATGGATACTGGAAAAAATTTGCAGATCTGGAGAGGCGAGCTGGCTATAACGACAAAGCTGAGGAGGTACTGTATGCATTTAATTTTTTAAAAGATTAAAAATGTATGTGTGATGGTCAGGGTTTGCTTGCATGAATCTATGTTTGCTAATGTGTTTTTCAAATATGCAGTCAAAATAAACAATAAAAAAAAAAATATTTTTTTTTTTTGATGTTTTTATAGTGCATTTAGATATACAGTAATTTTGTTATCCTGAACACCACTAAAACTGAGATAAACAGTATTGACATATATTAAATGCCAGGATATTAAGGCTCTAAAATTAGGACAGCTAAGGATTGCTTAGTTCCATTCAGGTAGTGAGGAGTTTGCAATAACCTTTTCATTTCAGTGGGGTTGACACACTTCTGGATTTACCTTGAAGGCTTTAGCATTTTTGGTTTATGTCATATGCCAACAGAATAAGGACTTTAAGTAAACCTGACTTTGCTAAATGCTGTTCTTTCCCTGCTTATAAAATACAACCCTCTTGGTACTCTTTTCCTTTGGTTGAAACATAACTGACTATTAACATTGTACTTTAGAAACCCCAAGACCCAGACTTACTAACGCAATAAGTTAGCGAGACCATTGCACCACTCACGCTAAAAGTAAAATGTAATTACTAATTTACAGTTAGACAGCTCATTCTCAGTTCCCATTTCGTATGGATATAGAAATAAAGAGTGGCCTTTTAAATATGGTGACACAACTGCCCTTAGGTCTGCAAGAGCTAAGTTAAACCAGGCTATGAGAGCCTATGGACAAATAATTCAGAACAACTTTCAAGACCACAGAGACACCAAGAGGCCGTGACAGGGAATACATTCCATAACAGACCACAGAACTGTTTAGGTTCAGGGGCGGACTGTTCTCCATCCCTGTGATAACGACACTTAATTCCTTAGTAACCTAAATAATTTCTTTAGACTTAATTTTCTTTTTGAGGCTATAAACAACATACCAGCAATGAAACCCACTCCACGCCACTAGGACCAGTTACTGTACTTGACCCAGCAAATTTTAAGCAGCCCAGCTGAGGATAGCATATCTGCATACATCAATCTACATACATCTTTCTATAGAGGCACTCTAGACCAACTGCATTTCACTGTGGTTTGAAGGTTTCAATGCCTCAGACAGAAAGGCCCTGAGGAGAGTGGTGAGGACATTGGAAAAAATAATGGGGACAGCACTCCTAACTATTGAGGACTTGGCCTAAAAACACCATCTGTTTAGAGCCACCAGCATCACGAAAGACTCTCCGCTCACTCCTGTCACAGCCTGTTTTCCCTCTTACTCTCAGGATAGAGATACCACAGCATATGTTGCTGTGGGTAACATGTTCAATATCTGAGATAATGTGAATTCTGTACAGCTTAAAACTGAATCCATGTGAAATGCCTATGTGTTAGCATTTATAGGATTTTATTTTTATAATTTCACCATCTTTATTCTTGAAATTCTTATTTATTATTAGTTTTGGTTCTGTCCTGCTCCTGTGTTTTAATATGGTAAGCCAAATGCCAAATAATTTCATTCGGCTGTGTGCTGTTTATGTGTATGGTTGAAGAACAATAACAAAATATTAAATTTTGACTTTATTTTTAATAGTAGTTATGATTGGCAGGTGTGTGTTCAGGGACTCAAGGCTATACCTCTAAGTGTGGATCTGTGGATTCATTACATA
This sequence comes from Trichomycterus rosablanca, assembly GCF_030014385.1. Lineage (NCBI taxonomy): Eukaryota > Metazoa > Chordata > Actinopteri > Siluriformes > Trichomycteridae > Trichomycterus > Trichomycterus rosablanca. The sequence goes on from NC_085995.1 coordinate 29,868,042, forward strand.
AACCTCCTGCTTGGTACACTCAACATGAACCAGCCTGAGTCCATACAGCGTATTCGCAGGTAATGCAAAAGCTATTCTGTTTTATGTTTGACTAAGATACAGACATTTTATTAAAAAGAGCCATATTTTATTCATGTATTTATTTAGTTTTATCCTGGTCAGTTTGGCCTGGAGTCACCTGGAAGCACTGGACTCAAGCCAACAAATCCTTAAAGTGCACACTTTTACATACACCTAGGACTGTTTAGAGTAGCCAATTCACTTGCATGCTGTTGGGAGTTGGGAGAAAACCAGCGTACCTAAAGGAAGCACAAGAGGAGGACATTTATTCATTAATTGTCTGTTTTACTACCATGTTATTCTGGTCAGGGTTGCAGTGGGTGCATTTCATTTGCAGGAAGCACCCTGGACAGGGTGCCAGACTATCACATCCCCACATTCTCTCACACACACACACTCATAAACGCATACAAACTTTCCTGGTGGGAGGAAAACTGAGCACCCGGAGAAAACCCACGCAGACACAGGAAGAACATGCCAACTCCGCACAGAAGGGACCCTGGCTGAAAATCTAATCCAGGCCCTTTTTCTTGTGAGGCACCAGCGCTACTCACTGTGCCACCTTGCCTTCTGGGAAGAACATGCCAAAACTTATTAGACAATGACTGGAGTGGAGAATCAAACCCATTTTCTTATATTTAAAAAAAATAAAATATGCACCATTTTTGCTCCATCTAAAACACTTATTATAATTTTAAATAAAATAGTTTGGATGTGACCCATGATGATTTGGTGTTCTTTTTGTTACATTTTCAATGTCAATATTTGCATATTAGTAGTAGATGGACTACTGTGTTCTTTTTTTCCCATTTGGGATGTTTTAGAGTTTTGTTTGAAGTTGTTTAAAGTTTGTTTGAAGTTGTAAAACATTTGAATATAAACTTACCTAGAGCCCTGATAGCATGCTATAGTATTAACCATGCACTCCTCCTTTCTGTCTCTGTTCCCAGTATATTTGAAGACGCTGTGGTGGCAGTAGGCTGCGACTGGCACTCAGACCGTCTTTGGGATCTGTTTGCTGAGTGGGAAAAGGAACAGGGAGACCTGAAGGCCATAACTGCGGTTTATGACCGTGTAATGCAAGTGCCCACTCAGCTCTACAACACCCACTATGAAAAGTATGTAAGCTATAACAACTTTACTTCACGTGGGCAAAGGGTTTAAGAGGGTTGCTTATACAGCTCTTCACATTAAGACACAAATCCACATAGAAGAACACAGATTTGTGAGAATTTGCTGTTATTTCTTCTCACTATGGTATCTTGTGATCTTTTTCCCCCCTTCACATATAGATGCAGCTGAATTTATCACCCCAAAGCCTTATTGGTAAACTGTCAAACACCTGCAATTCAAAGCACTACAAAATTCAGATCTCCAAAATATTTAATTGTTGTTTTTTGGCTTTTACAGTCCATAAGGAAATAGATGTGATGAATATTTTAAAGGATGATGTAAGTGATTGTATCTTTGTTCCCTCAGGCTGAAGACTCATTTAAAGTCACATGCACTCCAGGATTTGCTTAACCCTGAGGAATATAAAAAACTCCAGGCTGAATACATGGCCATTGAGACTCAGGCCAAGAAAGAGGAATCTGAGCCTGCATCTGCTGAGAAAAATGAAAGCCTGCCCGGGGAGGAAGATTCTTCAGGCAGCGGCAAATATTCTGTAATAAACTTTCACCTTACGATACTGAGACTGTCAATTTTTTAAAATGATTTTAGACATATTGGTTAACACAACTCACCAGTTTTAATATCTAGAGGCCCTAGCATTGGTAGAATGTGCACCAGTAAAGCTCATAATACTCAGATGCGCACATTGTAGGATCCTGACATCTCACATAAAACAATTTAATAAAATTTTCATTTGAATTTTAGTTAAGGTGTCTAAGGTGATTTGCAATCTTTGGCCTGTGGGGTGTAAACTGTGAGGCACGTGCACCCAAGCATTTCCCAGCGATTTAATGGATAGACACTGTGTTTGAACGCATTCCAGAGATCCAGACATGCCGAGTAAACCAACAAAACTATTGGCGGGTTTATAATTTTTTTTCTTTTAATTTATTAACCTTAAGACAATGATTGAGGCACCACTGCTCTAAAAACTAACAGTGGTTGAGGTACTGGCCTAGTAATCAGAAAATAATTATGAAAAATGAGGGTTGAACTGACTCTTGTGCAAGGCCCTTAGCCCTCAACTGTTTGGATTGTATTTGGTCGTAATTGTAAGTTGCCTTTGATAAAAGCATATGCTAAATGCTGTAAAATGTAAATGTAGGACTGTACATTAAAATTATATAAATACCCAGATTGGTAATATAGTACATAGTGGGGATATATTTATGATGGAATGATTAATTGATTTATTGATTTGATGTCCACTAAAATAACACAACACTTTTCACTATCGTTTTTTTTGTGCAGGAGGAGGCAGTGGATAAGATGCAGGAGCTGGTTTTAGCCAGCAGAGAGATACAGTACCAGCAAAATGAGGCTGAAGTCAGGAAGAGATGGAGCTATGAGGATGCTGTAAGTGTCTATATACTCACCAAAACTTGTTAAGACCCCCCCCCCCATACACATACATACAGTGGCTTGCAAAAGTATTCATACCCCTTGAACTTTTCCATATTTTGTCACATTACAACCACAAACATAAATATATTTCACTGGAATTTAATGTGAAAGACCAACACAAAGTGGTATACAATTGTGAAGTGGAAGGAAAATTATACATGATTCAAAACATTTTTTACAAATAAAAAACTGAAAAGTGCGGTGCAAAAGTATCCAGCCCCCTTTTCTCTGAGTGCAACCAATTGCATTCAGAAGTTGCCTGATGACTGCTAATGACTAAAAAGAGTCCACCTGTCTCACGGAGCACTGTTCAATCCATTATCCGGAAATGGAAAGAATATGGCACAACTGTAAACCTACCAAGACAAGGCCGTCCACCTAAACTTACAGGCCGAACAAGGAGAGCACTGATCAGAGATGCAGCCAAGAGGCCCATGGTGACTCTGGACGAAATGCAGAGATCCACAGCTCAGGTGGGGGAATCTGTCCACAGGACAACTATTAGTCGTGCACTGCACAAATGTGGTCTTTATGGAAGAGTGGCAAGAAGAAAGCCATTGTTAAAAGAAAACCATAAAAAGTCCCGTTTGCAGTTTGCCAGAAGCCATGTTGGGGACACAGCAAACATGTGGAACAAGGTGCTTTGGTCAGATGAGACCAAAATTGAACTTTTTGGCCTAAATGCAAAACGCTATGTGAGGCGGAGAATTAACACTGCACATCACTCTGAACACACCATCCCCACTGTCAAATATGGTGGTGGCAGCATCATGCTCTGGGGCTGCTTCTCTTCAGCAGGGACAGGGAAGTTGGTCAAAGTTGATGGGAAGATGGATGGAGCCAAATACAGGGCAATCTTGGAAGAAAACCTGTTGGAGTCTGCAAAAGACTTGAGACTGGGGCGGAGGTTCACCTTCCAGCAGGACAACGACCCTAAACATAAAGCCAGGGCTACAATGGAATGGTTTAAAACAAAACATATTCATGTGTTAGAATGGCCCAGTCAAAGTCCAGACCTAAACCCAATCGAGAATTTGTGGCAAGATCTGAAAACTGCTGTTCACAAACGCTCTCCATCTAATCTGACTGAGCTTGAGCTGTTTTGCAAAGAAGAATGGGAAAAAATGTCAGTCACTAGATGTGCAAAGCTGGTGGAGACATACCCTAAAAGACTTGCAGCTGTAATTGCAGCAAAAGGTGTTTCCTCAAAGTATTGACTCAGGGGGGCTGGATACCGCACTTTTCAGTTTTTTATTTGTAAAAAATGTTTTGAATCATGTATAACTTTCGTTCCACTTCACAATTGTATACCACTTTGTGTTGGTCTTTCACATTAAATTCCAGTGAAATAAATTTGTTTGTGGTTGTAATGTGACAAAATATGGAAAAGTTCAAGGGGTATGAATACTTTTGCAAGCCACTGTACATACACACTAGTTTTATTTACAATCACTTAATTGTTTGTCCTATACTCTCAGATTAAAAGGCCGTATTTCCACGTGAAGCTCTTGGATAGAGCTCAGCTGAACGCTTGGCACAGTTATTTGGATTGGGAGATAGCTGAAGCTGAAGCAGCACTAAGAGTTACTGAGGGGACATCTGTAGAAGGCCAAGAGGGTTCAGAGTTTAAAGGAACCATCGCTAGCCATAAAAGAGTGATGATTTTGTTTGAGCGCTGCCTTATTGCCTGTGCACTCTATGAGGAGTTCTGGGATAAGGTAAAACAACAGAAATTAATCATGTTGTGAATGAAACCTGAATTATTATTATTATTTTATTTGTTCTATTATGTCTGTTTGTAGTACGTTCGATACCTAGAGCCACATAGTCTGGAGGAAACGCGTGGCTTGTATCAGCGAGCTTGTGAAATCCACTTGCCGTACAAACACAGTTTTCACATGCAGTGGGCCATGTTTGAAGAGAGACAAGGTATGTCATTGGAAATGTAATAACTCTGCATACATGATTGTGGATGACCGATTATTTCTAGCATTACCTACAGTGGCGTTCAAAAAAATAGAAGTGATTTTTAAAAAGCGAATAAAGCACAAAATCATTATAATAACTTTTATTTACATAAATGCAAATGCACTGAAAATACTACACTTTCAATTCTAAATCAAAACATTAACAAAATGTAGCCAGTTTGTGTTCATCCTTTACAGAAAGTCAAGAAAAATGAATATTAGGCTGTTCAAAAAAATATCAGTGCAGCATTTTTCTTTAAAAACTTAAAAAATATATGTATAAACTGAAAAGAATGTTTGAGGTTTCACTTTACTTTTTAAGTAATATTTAGTGGCATAACAATTGTTTCTGAGATCTGTGTTGCATGGAGTCGACCAACTTCTGGCTCCTCTGAACAGGTATTTCAGTCCAGGATGATTGGATGACATTCCACAGTTCTTCTGCAATTTTGGGTTTTGCCTCAAAAAACGCGTTTCAGATTTCAGCCCACAAGTTCTCTATGGGATTGAAGTCAGGGGATTGGGCTGGCCACTCTATTACCTCAATCTTGTTTGTCTGTAATCAAGATGTTTTGGGTCATTGTCATGTTGAAACACCCATTTTAAGGACATTTCTTCTTCGACATAGGGCAACATGATCTCCTCAAGTATTCTGATATATTTAAACTGATCCATGATCCCTCGTATGAAATACATACCTAGTATGAAAAACATCCTCATATCATTTTGTACCACCATGCTTTACTACCTTCACAGTGAACTTTGGCTTGAATTCAGTGCTCGAGGGTCGTCTGACATACTGTCTACGGCCACTAGACCCAAAAAGAACAATTTTGCTTTCACCAGTTCACAAAATGTTGAGCCATTTCTCTTTGGACCAGTCAATGTGTTCTCTGGCAAATTTGAACCCATTCAGGACACGTCTTTTTCTTAACAACGGGACTTTGCAGGAGTTCTTGCTGGTAAATTGGCTTCACTTAATCATCTTCTGTACTCACTGCTAACTTCAGATGTTCCTTGATCTTTCTGGAGGTGATCATTGGCTGAACCTTTGCCATTTTGGCTGTTCTTCGATCCATTTGAACAGTAGTTCCACGCTTCCTTCTGCGTCTTTCAGGTTTTGGTTGTCACTTTAAGGCAGTTGAGATCATTTTAGCTGAGCAGCCAATAATCTGCTGCACTTCTCTGTATGTTTTTCCCTCTACAATCAACTTTTTAATCAAAGTACGCTGTTCATCAGAACAATGTCTGGAACAACCCATTTTACCCAGTATTTCAAAAGGAAATTAAATAAGGGCCAAAATTGACACCCGATCTGCAGAATGAATGACTTCACCAATTGAAATCCTCACTGCTATTATTTTGAACAACCCTCTTTCAATCAATGCTTTGATTACTCAGATTGAGCGGCACGCATGTCCTAATTTTTGGGTTTGTTTTGTTTTCATTACTCTACTACACTTTCAAGTAAATTATTTGCTATGGAGAAATATTACTTCTACTAAAAACAGTGATTTATCAGGTTAATGGTGTTGGACTGCTATTTTTTTTCAACACCACTGTATAGGCACAGTTTCTGTTGTAAAAAAGGACTAGCATGAGTGGGAATAGGGTTACATGGACCTTAGTGTGGCTCTCAGTATGCGAAATGGATCTGTGTGGGAACCCAACACTGGCAAGTAATAAGAAGCGGACACACATTGGACACGTGTGGTGACCGGCTCTTCTTGATCGGATTGGGGGTTCTTCGAGTGGCAGTATATTCACAGTTGTGAATTGGAAATTACTAGATTGAGAGAGAAAGGAAAATGTAATCTTTTAGTAAAAAAATAAAATAGATATTTTATTTAGTCTTTAGGGGCAAGGTTTCTTTATCACTTATATATTTCTACTTTTTACTAATCAATCATTTCAATGAGCTAATGCTGAAGCCATAGATAAGATGGATCAGGTGTGTCAGGAGTAGGGATTAAATGGTAGAAAAGACAGGCAATTGTTACCTAGTTGTTAAGCTTTTTTATTGCATGAAACCTGAACATTTACATCTGTAACTTTCAATTCAATGTTTATTTATCTAGTTACAACCCCTGGCAAAAAAAATTATGAATTCACCACACTTAAATGTTCATCCAGCTTTTCATTTCTACAAAAAAAACAGGCACAAGTCTGAAAATGCCAAGTAGTCTGCAGTTAAAAGGGAGTGCTTACAGACTAACAAGCTTTCGACTTTTGGGCTACTTAAAAGAAAGCAGATTGTCCATGACTGTGTTTGACATTAAACTTGAACTAATGAATCCTGTGTAACCTTAATAACCAGTGATAACCATAGTGTGTAAAACATGACATGAAAATCCTAATAAATAAATAAAATCATATTTAATAGTTACTGGATGATTGCAAATTTTAACTTATCATATAAACTGTGTACATTTACATCCTCTCTTTTTGTAGGTAACATTTTAGAAGCCCAACGCATTTTAGAAGCTTTAGAGAAGACCATGCCCGGGTTGGCTATGGTCCGAATGCGGAGGGTAGGACTAGAGAGGAGGATGGGTCATCTGGATACGGCTGAATCGCTGCTAAAGGAGTCAGTGGAGGAGAATAAAGACAAGCCATACCTTCATGCCTTTTTCTCCATCAAACTAGCCCGTTTCCTGTTCAAGTTACGCAAGAACCCATCACATGCCCGATCTGTTCTACAGGAGGCTATTGAAATTAGTTTGGTAAGAAGTTATGCTTCGATGATCAGGCATCAAAACAAGTAATAGTTCATTTCCATTATTAACTATGACTATACGTTGTATCATCAGTGATTAAGTAAATCAGTAAAAGCTGCAACATTGCCTGACAAAAATATTACTAAATCAAGACTTGCTGCCCCCAACTATTTAGGGGTTGCCACAGCGAATCACTGTGGTCCGCATACCTGTTTGGTACAGTTTTTTATTTATTAATTTATGCCGGATGTTCTTTAGAATAGAATAGAATAGAATAGAATAAAATGCCTTTATTTGTCATGTATACATATACAGGTGTACAGTACAACGAAATTCTTTTTTCGTGTATCCCAGCTCGTTTGAAAGCTGGACTCAGAGCACAGGGTCAGCCATTGCACGGCGTCCTTGGAGCCGAGAGGGTTAAAGGCCTTGCTCAAGGGCCCAACAGTGGCTGCATGGCAGAGCTGAGATTCAAGCTCTCAACCTTTGGCTCGATAGCCCAAAGTTCTAGCCACTAGTCTACTACTGTTGTTCTTGATGCAACCCTCTTGATTTAATCTGGGCTGGGACCTGCACTGACAAGTGCACCTTACCATGGCTAGGCTGTTCAGCCAGGTTCCGGTTGTGTTGTAGAGCTGAATGTTATAAAGTCTTTGTGGGATAAACCCATTTTAGTAGCATAACTGACTTTGTCTCAATGCCACTTTGCTACCAACAGTGCAGTTTGGAGGGCATTTGCACTAAACTTCATTTCACATTGTTAGTTTCTTGGCTTGAAGTTAAAACATTACCAGCTGAAAGGACTGGGTTGTGTATTTGAATGGGATGTGTGTGTCCTCAGGACAACAGTAAACTGTACATGAATCTGCTGGAGCTCGAGCTGTCGGGGGACCTGCAGCTCAATGGAGGAGGAGTTCAGCAGTGTGTGAGCAAAGCCTTATCTGCACCGATTTCATCAGAGAGCAAAATCCTTTTTTCTCGAATAGGCCTGCAGTTTGCTGAAGATTTCGGGACTTCTGTGCAAAGGTTAGAAATTATTTTGGATAAGATAACATGATGTGATCAATTCAAGGTACAAGGTAAATCTATTCCTCGCAAAAGAGAATCCATTTCCTGCCTGCCTTGTCGAAACACACACTCAGCATATTTAAATTAATATAAAAGCACTTGTTCATTCAACTTCTTGCTTAGGTTATTACAAGCCTAATACAATGTGTCTACATTTACATTTATGCCATCTAGCATTTTATCCCAAGTAACTTGCACTTGTTACTGAAGACAATTTAGGAATTTAGGCTTAAAGGCCTTGCTCAGGGGGAACTTGGCTGTGAAGCAGCGACCTTATGATTACTGGTCCAGTGCTTTAACCTCTGAGCTATCAATATCCACTGTGTTCTTATTTCTCAATTAGAATCTGGCAAAATTGGCAGATTTTTGCTTTATAAACAGGGTCGGCAATCGGCCAATGTATTTTTACAACAAGGAGCTTCAGTCTAACACAGTCTATTACAAAGTAGCCTGTTATCAGTCCGGCGGGAATCTGCACAGCCACTATGTCTATGTCTGTTGGAGGTGGCCGAAGCCCTGCGATGGATTTCTGCCCTGACTATGACATTCCTGAGTTTTATGGTAAAAACAGCCCTGCTGTGACCCTGAACAGGATAATTTTTTTCATTATGGCTAATATGTATACTTATTTCAATTTAGAGAGAATATAAAACTGTAAAAAGCCATTGCCTATAGATGTGGAAAAGCTGTCAGAACTAACAGACTTTATTTTAAACAAAAGCATCTGCTGCAACATGATTTTGCACTTTATTCAATTGTTGTATTGATTTCACAATGGCCTCTTAAGTTGAAAGTACTGCTGTGTTTAGATTTTGTTACTTTAAAAAATGTAGCTAGCCTTTTTATTTAGAATGAACAGTTTGGATGTTTTTATATCACATGGAATCAAAGTACTAAAATGTGCTTGTATGTCATGTAGTATTTGATACATCAATTTGTATCACAGAATTGATGAATTTTGGATGTTTCTTTAGTGCAAACCAACCTAAGATAAAATCTTAGCCTATGTTGATTTTATTTGACTTTAGAACTTAACATCATATTGCAAACAAGGCATCTTAAAAAAATTGCCCAATGATGTTTATGCCCAACAGGGTTAGATAACGTGTAGTTGTTTTACAAAGTAAGGTTGAAGCTGTTTCTTAATTAGTTTCAAAATAAAATCTGTGATAATTGTCATAATGTAGCAAATTGTTGATGTATCATTGTTTCCAGTTTATTGAGTATCTATAAAGAACACCAAAAGCTTCTAAGTGACCTTGGTGGAAGAAAGCGAGGAGCAGAGAATGGGTAGGAAAAAACACCAAGAAATTTGCCACTCATAGTTCAACAGATTGTGTTTATTTAAATAACCTGTTGGACACGTTTTCTATTATTCTTCTAGTGATAATGATGATCCAGAAAAAATGAGTAAGGTTGATGATGGCTCTGGCACGACGGCCTCTTTACATGATGTGCCACCTACTATGCCCCCTCCTCCTCCTCCAGTGGCGGGTGCAGATATGAGTGCATATGGAAACTACAGCTCTTGGTATCAGGTATGCAAGATTTTTGCATATGATAGACATTTGCATGAGGGCCAAATATGTCAGATTTAGCTGTACAGGGTTGCCAAATATTGACCAAAGCTGCTCAATTAATTTAAAGATATCCAAAAACAAAACAATCTTATAATAAAACAGTGTATTTTAGTGTAAAAATTATTGCCACTTTTGATTCACCTACCAACATTTATTTTAACCAGTCATGCATCATTGCTTCCCGCCCAAGGGATAAGTTTGCTACAGAGGCATGGTTAAAAAACGGCAAGTGTTCCCAATCTGAAATGAACAGATGGACGTGTGCACGAAATACATGATCATTTTGATGCTGTTGCTAACTTTTACGTTTCATTTTTTCAACAGCAGCAGTATGGTGGATATGGTGCCTACAACTCCTGGAATCAGTACAATCAATACTACCCTTCCAGCTAGATCAAAGGGGTCAGTGTTGTAAAATGCATCATTTTTAATTAATATGCACATAACCCTCCAACGGCAAGGTCTCAGTAGGCCACGGTCAGACGTCAAACACTTATGACAGTGTTATTTTAAACATGAACACATTGCTGAAAGGAGATCACATCAGCTTACTGTTTTGATGGATGTCACTTTTAGTTCTGGGTCTTCTACGTACATACATGTACTGTGATGATTGTTACAGCCACAGGTGTACTAGGTGTACCTCATTTTTAAACCCATTTGTTTGTAAATTTTAAAGTGTTTTCTAAGGATATTTTTTTTTTATGTAGCAGTAAACTACAGCATATTTATCCACAACTCTCATCATGAAGCCATTCCACAAGTGACTAAGCTTAATACATTTTATGTAATTAATAATGCTAAGTGTGTTTACATGCACACTGTCAATCCAATTATTTTAGTATTTCTGTACTGAACTAACAAGTCAAGTGCACATAGACAGCATACTTTGACATCTAAAATATTTCACATTTGTGCATTTGCTGAATCACTGCAGAAAGAAATTCCACACACAAATTTTTTTAATCTTACTACAGTAACATACTGTTTAGACCAGCATGATGTGGTCTTGGCACATTATTTTCATGTTTTACCACGTCTTTATGCTAGTTAATGTTCTGGTAAGTCCAGGTTCCCCAGAATCACTGGGCACAATGCAGTAACACACCCCAGACAGTACACCACAATTCATCACAACCCCCAAGACATAGCCAGACACCATGTCTGCATAATTTAATGCTGTGATATTAATTATTAAAATGTGTCGTTTATCAGAACAAGTGGCTACTCGGCTGTTAAAATGGCTAAATTCTTATAAGCTAGTTAAACATTAATAGTGTTGCTAGTAAATGCGTCTAAACAAAAAGTGTGACTGTTGTGTTCAATTTCAATATTTTAAAAGTGTGTAAGAAGATGATTGTGTAATTGATTGTTGTGGGTATGTGATTGTTCTAATACATGTAAAACTCACTCACCATGTATCAGCTTGACCCCTGTGTTAACTTGAAAATGTCTGACCCTGGTAGAGTCACCACCATTATCATGTTTAAATAATAATGAGGTTAAACACAGGCTTTGGATCCTTTAATGCAGTACAGAGACAAGTGAATATGCATTTATTCATTTATTTAACAGAGTAAACAAAATGCAAACGATTGTTTTGTGTGTATGATGTGTGGGTCACATAAGCTGTTTAATAATTGACTGGGATTAACTTATCAGATTTTAGAATACAGGGTGCATCTCCGTGGTTTTATATTTGTACAGTGTTTTTTTACTCACACTTGATTTTTGGGTGGTTGTTTTTATTTTTAAATAAAGAAGTGTATTTAACAGTCTTTCTGTCATTTCCCATTGTAAATGTAAAACTATTACAGTGAGCTTTGTACTAACTGTGTAATTAAGTAGACTTTATTTACATGAATGTGGTCACAGGCCAAACACCTATTGCAAACATTATAGAGAAATAATACACAGCGGAATGATTAAAATAAGGCAAACCAAACTTGACATGACTTTTTATAAGTGTCAGGGTTAGTATTTGTTTTATTGTCATGGTCTTTAAGAAGTCATCAACTGTTCAAATGATGTATGTGTATAAAATAAAATGTAGTCCGGTGATTAACCCGTTTTGTCTCACATTGACAATATTAGAAGGGTGGAAGAACAGATAAGACCAGCAAGGCTTTACTTCTTTGCAACCACAAGCACAGCAGAAGGCACCAAACCTAAAAGATGGAGAAAGGCAAACTTAAATCGAAACACATGCTCAGATAAAAAAAAAAAAAAAAAAACATAGTATGAACGTTTAATTACGAAAGTGCAGAACATTGTGACAGATGAGCGGAAAAAAACAACCGATTCTAACATCTAGGAAACCAGCAACCAGAAAACAGTTTTTGGCTGCTCTATTAAATATCCACTTTTACAGGTCATTAAGATGAAGGGGTCCAGTGTTGAGAATAACCCGCTGACTACTATACCAAGTTTTGAATGAACTGTAATGTATCTTAACGGGAGCACAAGAAAAATGATAGTTTAAAATGCAGTAACCTTATGAAGTGTGGGGGCTTAAATACTGTCTGGTTATTTTCACATTATATATAATAATTTACCTTTTATACATTAACAGTAATTAGTTACCGGATATTTTATACAAAGGAAGTGGTCAAAGTAACTGGTTTAACCAGAAACATTGTTAGGCAGTTTTTTTGCGTACTTTTTTAGTTAAAAAAAAAAGTTAAATCTTGTTCTTCACTTATAGAGTGATTAAATCTCATCAGGATGTGATCTGGATAGTTAATCCAGGCCAAGTGTGCATGTATTTGATGGTTCCAATGTGTATACAAATGTTAGAGCAGTTTCTCACCCAGTTCACGTAGAGGTTTCTCCATATCAAGTTCTGTGTAGACACGGCGGGGATACGGTGACAGAAGAGTGAAGTCCTGGGGCTGTTCATCAGAGCTGTTCATCTGCACATACACTCTCACTGCTGCTAAAGGCTCCTGGGCCTTAAAGACTGCCACCAGCGCGGAGCCATCCAGGAGACGAATCTAAGGAGGAACGGAGGACAATTAGATGAGCTATACAAAGAATGCAGAACTGCGTATGTGCATAAAAACACTGCAATTTGAATTATTTTGACAATGTTACTACTGAACTAATAATCTAGGTTTGTTTGTTTATTAGGATTTTAACGTCATATTTTACACTTTGGTTACATTTATGACAGGACAGGACAAGATTCATCAATTCACATTCCGTGTCAAACACAGTCACAGGCAATTTTGTATCTCTAATTAATCTAACTGCCGTGTCTTTGGACTGTGGGAGGAAACCGAAGCTCTCGAAGGAAACCCAAGCAGACATGGGGAGAGCATGCAAAGTCCACACTGAAAGAACCCAGACTGCTGCACCTGGGAATCAAACCCAGGACCTTCTTGCAGTGAGACGGCAGTGCTACCCACCGAGCCACCGTGTGGCTCCAATAATCAGGGTAAAATGTTTTGTGTCTAAGAAGTGACTAAAGCTGAATCGTGCTATTCATAATAATGTTCTCAGGTTTTTGGTTGATGGTCATTTTGATATAAAGATATAATGTGCGTAAAAAGAACTGTCACGAATAACAAAACTAATCAACTTAAGTGCTACAACTACTCACAAAAGTTAAAAATATATATTGTTATTGATATTTTCAAGTTGTATTAGTGTTTTAGTAAAATAGTGTTTTAAATCTTGTCTGGGTGATTTCAGGTGGCTTTGGAATGCATGACGATTTAACATTAAAATTCGTCTTCCAATAATGCACTGATTCCTTTCAGCTGCTCCCATTAGGGGTCATCACAGCGGATTATTCGTTCACATATCTGATGCCAGTAATTCACAAAGGATTCAATTTTCTGAAATGGATAATGTTCAGACAGCAGTAGAGACAGAATTGTGTTTATTTACCATGTTAATATTGCTAAACAGGTTTAAATTTTCAAAGCATTACCTGTATCCGGCATTCATCATAGTCTTTTTTGGCTGGAGGTGGACCTTGGTTTTCCGGGGGAGACTGGGGAGTGGCATCAGAAGTGGGTGAAGTACTTGATGAGCATCCACCAAACTGGAAAAAAGACATGCATTTGTAGGGCTGGACAGGAACATATTGAAACAGTGACTCATCATGTTGCTTTTGTGTTGACATCACCTTGCCTGCCTCAAACCTGGTTAGATGCAAAAAGCAAGTTTTCTTGCTGGGTGAATGTTAAACAGTGTGTGTCATACAGATACACCTGTGTGAACCCTGAAGTAAGTTTACTTACCCACAATTCTTGCTTTGTGCTATACCCCTCAGTAGGCAACTGCATGTATATACCGAAATTGTACTTGACTTGAAAAAATTAGTTGAACATGCACCAAAATACTCAAAATGCAGTAAAAGCGTTTATTGTTTTTCCTCCTCACTTTAATCACTGTTCGCACCCACACATTACTGATGAGACAGAATTCTGTACTTTGTGCCGTGTTAACAGCAAAGAAATTGTAGTAAACCATATCTGCTTTGTAGTGGGAGCTCAGTGATTAACATTTGACATTTAGCTGACACTTTTATCCAAAGCAACTTACAAGTGGGACCAAATTGAGGGTCCAGCAGTGGCAACCAGGCAGATGTGGGGCTTAAACCAACAGCCTCTGAATTATTAGTCCAGTACATTTGCAGCTAAGCTAGCACTGCCCATGGTTAAGGTACTGGACTAGTACACAGAAGGTTGCTGGTTCAAACCCCTGGTGTGAGCCCTTAAGCAAGGCCATTAAAACTTAATTGCTTGAATTGTGTATGCTAACAATTGTAAGGTGCTTTGGACAAACCATCTTATAAATACCAAAACTGTTAAGCCATTATTAATCCACCCATGTTGAATGTAAATTAACCGACAAATCTTTGGTGACAAAGGTTGTTTATACATTTAAAACTAGTTCTTGGAGTGTTAACATGAAGCAAATACCTTGCGTGCTCTTTCTTCTCTGTCACGTGCAATCTTTTCTTTAACCCTCTGTCTGAAAACGATCACACAAAATAGAACATATAAGCTGCAAAACGGTTTTTTTTAATGTTTAGGCTTCAGTGCTTGTATTACTTGGCCATTTTGTCCTCCATTTTCTCTCTCCTACGTTCTTCAGCCAACTTCTTCATTTCATCATCCTGCAGTTTTTGTCGCACATGCTGCAAATCCTGGCCCTGTTTCCTCCTCTGTTTTTCTCTTTCCACCTCCTCCTGCCTTTCTCGCTCTCTTCTCTCCTCCTGTTTGACCCTCATCAACTCCTCAAGCCTGAACACACAGGAAAATAACCTTAGGTTCTCTTTACATTGCTCAACAACAGATTATTGTCTGACTGATTAAGGGCTGACACTAACCTTTTAATCTGTTCCTTCTTTTCCTCCTCCGTCATAGGTTGTTTGCTATCTTCTTCTTGTATTAGCATTTCAGCAGCTGGATTTCAGTTATGGAAAAAAAGGAAACAGTGAAGTGTGTTGTAAATAAAGCATTGATGATAAATGGAGTGGTATTGTCTAGACTGCATCAAAGCAAAACAATTTGCTAAAAAGCAATAGCTCTCCATTTTTAAATAGATCAACAAACTGACTTTCCAGCATGCTCATTTTGGCACGTTTGATAAACTAAACAAATAAAAAACACTTAAAAATGGGATTTAGATATACAGTGTATCACAAAAGTGAGTACACCCCTCACATTTCTGCAGATATTTAAGTATATCTTTTCATGGGACAACACTGACAAAATGACACTTTGACACAATGAAAAGTAGTCTGTGTGCAGCTTATATAACAGTGTAAATTTATTCTTCCCTCAAAATAACTCAATATACAGCCATTAATGTCTAAACCACTGGCAACAAAAGTGAGTACACCCCTTAGTGAAAGTTCCTGAAGTGTCAATATTTTGTGTGGCCACCATTATTTCCCAGAACTGCCTTAACTCTCCTGGGCATGGAGTTTACCAGAGCTTCACAGGTTGCCACTGGAATGCTTTTCCACTCCTCCATGACGACATCACGGAGCTGGCGGATATTCGAGACTTTGCGCTCCTCCACCTTCCACTTGAGGATGCCCCAAAGATGTTCTATTGGGTTTAGGTCTGGAGACATGCTTGGCCAGTCCATCACCTTTACCCTCAGCCTCTTCAATAAAGCAGTGGTCGTCTTAGAGGTGTGTTTGGGGTCATTATCATGCTGGAACACTGCCCTGCGACGCAGTTTCCGGAGGGAGGGGATCATGCTCTGCTTCAGTATTTCACAGTAGATATTGGAGTTCATGTGTCCCTCAATGAAATGTAACTCCCCAACACCTGCTGCACTCATGCAGCCCCAGACCATGGCATTCCCACCACCATGCTTGACTGTAGGCATGACACACTTATCTTTGTACTCCTCACCTGATTGCTGCCACACATGCTTGAGACCATCTGAACCAAACAAATTAATCTTGGTCTCATCAGACCATAGGACATGGTTCCAGTAATCCATGTCCTTTGTTGACATGTCTTCAGCAAACTGTTTGCGGGCTTTCTTGTGTAGAGACTTCAGAAGAGGCTTCCTTCTGGGGTGACAGCCATGCAGACCAATTTGATGTAGTGTGCGGCGTATGGTCTGAGCACTGACAGGCTGACCCCCCACCTTTTCAATCTCTGCAGCAATGCTGACAGCACTCCTGCGCCTATCTTTCAAAGACAGCAGTTGGATGTGACGCTGAGCACGTGCACTCAGCTTCTTTGGACGACCAACGCGAGGTCTGTTCTGAGTGGACCCTGCTCTTTTAAAACGCTGGATGATCTTGGCCACTGTGCTGCAGCTCAGTTTCAGGGTGTTGGCAATCTTCTTGTAGCCTTGGCCATCTTCATGTAGCGCAACAATTCGTCTTTTAAGATCCTCAGAGAGTTCTTTGCCATGTTGGAACTTTCAGTGACCAGTATGAGAGAGTGTGAAGCTCTCACTACTAAATTGAACACACCTGCTCCCTATGCACACCTGAGACCTAGTAACACTAACAAATCACATGACATTTTGGAGGGAAAATGACAAGCAGTGTTCAATTTGGACATTTAGGGGTGTAGTCTCTTAGGGGTGTACTCACTTTTGTTGCCGGTGGTTTAGACATTAATGGCTGTATATTGAGTTATTTTGAGGGAAGAATAAATGTACACTGTTATATAAGCTGCACACAGACTACTTTTCATTGTGTCAAAGTGTCATTTTGTCAGTGTTGTCCCATGAAAAGATATACTTAAATATCTGCCGAAATGTGAGGGGTGTACTCACTTTTGTGATACACTGTATATACAAACAACATTTATTTGGAGATATTGTAACAAGTCGTATTTTTGTAAAACTAAATTTACAAGTAGTAATTGTATAATGTACAAGTATAATCAATACAACATTAAGTCTCACTGATATTAATCCTTACTAATTAAGAATCAGTTAATTGGTAAATACAATAATGCTTGGAAGAGTTAAAAGTAAAAGAGAAAGAGGACGGCCAGCAACAAGATACAATTAGAGAAACAATAAGTGAGCCATTAAGAAGCCTAAAGACTCAAACAAAAGACGATCTGGAGAAACACTATCCATATGGTCACCAGGATTCAGAATTGACTAGACTGAACTTAATGATAACCACAAATATACCAAGACCCAACATGTGTAATAGTATGCAATGGAAGGAAAATATCCTACATTCATCAAGATCAGCATCAGGCTGGGATGTGCTCTGTTGTTCTGATGCACCTAGAACATTTCCTGCGGGTGGGACGTAGGGCTCGTCTATGTCTGGGTCATTCTCGTGTTCCATTAACCTGCAGTTTACAATGGTGAAAATTACAACAGGCCTACAATAATACTGACACCACAACAAGTGTCAAACAATTGCACCTACCAGTCCATAGCTCTTTCAATGCCCTGGTTGCCAGTATGTGCTACAGCCTTCTCACTGAGAATAAAACATGAAATGAGTAAGTAGAAAAGCAAAATCATGTAGATAATATGACTAAATACATTTTAAAAGATACCTACGCTCTGTTTCTGGTAAAGCCCATCTCCAGGAGGCTTTCTAACGTTGTACACTCCGCCATGGTGCTGAAAATACAATTTTACATTAATAACAGTTTGGTGAAATGTAGTAACTAAACTTACATAAGCAGCTAGCTCTGGTGAAAATGTGTTTGACCACTTTCAAGCAAAAGTCAGGATTATTATGGGAAAAAAGCTGTGACCTTTAAAAGGATTTTATTTACATAAAATGCAGAACCAAGTTGACTAGAAAATTCATCTATTTTTAAGTGATCCAACCAGTCTTGAACACAATAGTATCAAATCAGTGCATTCCTACTGAGATACAAAGATTTTTAAGTGCTCAGACTAGTCTCTAACATAATCTACTTGGTATAACATACATACAACAATATACTCAAATTAAAACCTGATTCCTTAATTATAACCGAAGTTCTAATTCATTTATTTAAAGAAAACCAAACATCTGAAGCAGTCATTAAAATCCTAACACTTGTATGAAATTTAAATGTAAGACGTACTGGTTTGGTTGTTTGGTAAATACTTGGAAAATGTGGAACATCAGTTAGGAAACATATTTAGATGAGTGCTGTAAATAGTATTTTTAAGTGAGTCTGTTACTGTGCAGTTGTGGACACTGCTTTCATACTAAACAACCAACAAATAATAATGCCAGGCCTTTTCTCTTACTTTTAAATCAGTGATCTTAATACTGTCAAATTTCATGTTTTAAAACGACCACAGTTCCTTCACATTAAACAGTTAAAAACACGTTTAACTAAAGACTCAAACAGCTAGCTGGCTAAATAATGCATTGTCAAGCTCAGAAACCATAGCTTACGGGACACAAGCTTTAAAATAGTTCATGTTGCATAATTATTACTATATAATAAATTCAATTTAATAAGGTACATAAGGTTAAAAAATGCACAGTGTATTAAAATGTGTAAATACTGTATTTCTATTAACCATGTTAGATAAGTAGCATCGATGCTTACATAGCAAGTCTCCCGTCCACACGCAACTACGGCAACTACCACTAGGACAAAAAGCGAATCGGTGCTGCTGTGCTCAGTGACCAAATACAGACCGCGGTAATATTACCGTAAATTCTGAATTATAATGCGATGGCATTTTTACTAAGCAGCAGACACTAAATGTGTATGTAGGGTCAATTGTATATTGCGTAAGAAAATGAAACTGTCTCAAACTTTAGTTAAGAGTTAACTTTAAACCATCATTACAAATCTATCATTTCAGTTAATCCCCTAGGATGTGTTATAATGCACCAGTGAACTTTCTTTGTATCCCTTCTCTCTCTCAGGGTTAAGTGAACACTATTTACCTGCCAAAGTCTTTAAATATGTTAATACCAACATTACAAAACACCGAACTCGAAGGTTTAATATTGTTTTTACTTTTTTTTACTATCAATATGTGGGCAATAGTTGCAGTTCTGTTCCCTGTGGCCTGCTGCTCATACAACAACTCAACTACATTCTGTCAACCTTACCGTAAACCTTCTGATAATCTGGAACATACTGGAGCCTCTCGGTTCGACTGTATTCTAGAAGACACATTATCTATATAAACATCTATAAAAACAAGTACAAACCTTATTATTTGTTATTTATTTTTAAAAAATATTTGAGTAGATAACATAGGCTCTTGAAAGCCAAATCAGCTAAGCTGAAGGCTATAATTATGGTAATTAGAGGGGGGTAGTGACACACTACATTTGTCAAATTAACTTAATTAACTAACTAAGAAAATTTACAAGTAAATCTTGGATCTTGAATTATCTATTTTCTGGTTCATTTGCAGCTTAGCTTACTACATTTTGATATGAACTTCAGATTGTTGATAAAAAAACCTAAATATACAGTATAAATATACCACATGTAAGCAGCGTATGCCCTTTTCATTTTTACCACCAGATGACACTGTATCTCACTACAGAATAAACTGACCTCTGTATAGGGTTTAAAGAAAAAACTTGGAGATAAGATTATATTAATGAAGTTTTAAAAGCTAAAAAAAAAAAACCCTGAAGCTTAATTTGATTACCCAGCCTTTACAAAAATTATGATCTTGACCAAGCTTAGAATGCTTAAACTGCTGACCGTGAGCCAGGCCTTTCTGACCAACATCAGAACATCACAGTACATGACTTAAATGAGATGTTTTCACCCATACGTTTTCACTCATTGTTTCGTAAATTTATGTTTTTTCATAATATGGCCCTAATGTTTTGTTGATAATGTTTGTATAATCTTAAGTTAACTAATTAAAGATATACATATTGCATATACTATAGGAAACATGTATTGAAATATGATCAAATCTATGGCAGGTGAAAAGATGTATGTCATAAAGTGTCCTAACACGATTCACATGCAGTATTGGGAGTGGGGTTTGTTACTTATTGAGAGCATAGGTGTAATAATCTACCAACAACCGTAGGACTCAGCAAAGAGACAATAAGGAACTCACAGCAGCACAATCATAATCTCCTACCAGCTTCCAAAGGTGAAACTCATGCTCTATCCTTTCCTTCTTTTCCTCTTAATTTATATTAGTGCTTTTTTGCTTTTCAGCTTAAAGCAGTGAAAATCTATTTTTCTTTAAAATTTACATTTCTGCTTTAATTCAACCTTTTAAATGTTATTGCACATCTCAAATATTGCCTGTGACTTTACCATAACATGAGGGAAAATGCTGCAGGGCAGTAGACAATTTCTGTAAAGTGAAGTTTATTAAAGATTTATTAAAGATAAAAACTATTCTAAATTGTTCATGTATGTCTGGTTATTTGATTATTTAAAGTAGTTTCTTAAACATATCTTTGTTACTTTTAGAGGTCCACTTTTACAGGGGTCAAAGTTTATACTTTTAAATTGTTTTATTGTCGTCTTTAAGGAGGAGACTGCAGCAAAACGGGTAAAGTTCATTTTACCTCAAAGATTTACACTGGACTGTTTAAAATAGGAATGGCATTGCAGATGAGATCTAGTAATATAAACTGATATTAATACATTAAAAAAAGTCAATAACTGGTAATCAGATTCATGACCTAGGATTTACAGGTGTCAGAGAAATTAAGGTAATACATTTTTGACTATTTTTGTATAAATACATAAAATTCTTTTAAATGTTTGTCTTGTGCAATTTAGCATGAACACTGGACTACCACTATATGTACTTCACAATGAAGAGGCCATGTTCAGGTGTGGTGCTCGCTGGCTGTAACAGTCTCTCCATGTGGAAGACTTCTTAATTCCAGTGGAGAAGTTGTTACCTGCAGAGAGTCACCTAGAGCTGCACTCCAAGCCATGGACTGTCTGGAAACCAAACTGCTAATAATCTCCAAATAACACCCTGCACACTAATATGTAGTGATGTGTAGTGATTTTATATTGTTCACCTGCTACCTTGTATCACATGGTCTCAGAGTCTTTGTAGACTCTTTGTAGACTCTGAGACCATGAAGTTTCATGGTCACCTTTATCATTTGTTTAACTTTAATCCAAAATAAACACATTAAGAATATTGACCAAATGTGTAATTATTATGTATGTTTTTGAACTATGGTATATGTTTATTCTTTAATTCCTGATAACCCACAATGTAAAGCTGTCATTAAACTTTTCCCTTTCTAAATCACCATTATCATCAGAACATATGAAAGCTGTGGTAGGGGGGGTGGGTTATTAGGCTGTTTGGGGGATTTTGGCTTGTCTGTTTGTTTTAACCAATTTACATTTTTTGAAAGTTATGTTAGTGTGATTACAGCAGTAAATGGGATGTTAATTTTAGTACAGTTTATGTGTATTTGTTTTCCATTTCTATAATTTGAATTAATGCAAATTTTGGTGAATATAGCAAATTTTATTTTAATAAAGTAATGAAATAAAAAATTTTATTCCTAAATCTATATCATGTTAATGCTGAAACTGTGCAGAACATGAATTTCTCATAAATTAAGTAATTATGAAAACATAAATAATCTGACCTTTTTAACTGTCATGGTATTTACACTGCCCGGCCATTATTTGCACAGTATTTCATTGGATAATTTTTAACCTTGTTTCGACAACTTTGTGCAACAATATAAAATTTTTATAACATTCATTTAGAGTTGCATTCATTTTTGACCAAGATTTTCAATGGGTCCAAGGTCAAGGTCTGTGGTGGTGATTTCTCATGTTCTTTCACAAACTGAGCCCAATGAATCTTGATATTGTCATTGTCATTAGAATCTGCTCATGACATCAGGGAAGAAAAAATCATTGATGAAATAACCTGGTCACTGAGTACATTCAGCTAGTCAGCTGACTTCATTTTATTGCAACATAACATTGCTGAGACTCAACGTGACCAAGTGGGCACTATGTATGCTAGGAGCATCGCTTTATGAGCTTACTCTTTCACCCTGACACACCCATCGCTCTGAATTATGATAGCACTATACTCAGACTATGTGACCTTTTTTAATTGTTCCAATCTTTATTGCTCTCTAGCAAATTGAAGCTTATTTTTTTGTTAGTCTCACTAACAAGTGGGTTACGCAACTGATTAACCCTGCTCATGTGTGTGGAAATGAACTTTTCACTATTAAACGTAACCATGAGTTTTACGGTCAGTTTTTATGATTCAACTTCACTAAGTGTTTAAGTGATCTCCAGTCACAATCAGATTGCTTTCAAGCACATTTATTTCATGAAGTAGACGATTCACCACTCACCTTTCAGATTTTAATAACGAATTGGAAAACTAAACCAATTCCAGTTATTTCAGCCTCCTCTGCTTAGTTTTTTTTTTTTGCTTAACAATGGCCTATAATTTGACCCATCTGAAACAGACATAGTTGTTTAAGAAAAGAGAAGCTACTTGCTGCATTACTTACATCACAGTGATTATCCAATCAAAGGCTTTTAACTATTTGTTTCTTTGAATACAAACAGTGACTTTTTTGACTAGCCAGTGTATACGAAAAATAACAGTAGCAGTTTATTGTGTCATTTTAGTGATAGTCGCAGTGGCGCACCTGTGAAAAATAGCAGGTTATTCATTCAGTATTTAAATAAAAATACTAGACCATGATCTATTGTAGGGCTACACATACATTTACTCAACATTAGTACCTCATCTCACAAATGCTGTTTTAACTAAATGGGTACAAAATCCAATAGACTTGCTTAAGCATCTCATAAAAATCTTCCCAGAACAGTTGAGGGCAGGGAGTGGGGGAGTTGGAAGGAAAAATGTGTAATGGCAAAATGTACAAAAATCCCCTTTAATATTTAAATTTGCAAAATGTCCTCCCCCTATCAAATTTGTATTAAGTTATTTGAATTAATAAAATAAATAATTTAAAATTTTATGTCAAAAGAAGGGTTGCCAGGGGTTTAGAAAATGATATGTCGACATGGTGGTTTGGCAGAAAAAGGTAACATCTGACGGAACCCCACAGTTTGGCACAGCTAAAATCTGGCAACCTAAAATGGAAGTGAGTTTTGGTAATATTTGACATAACAGTGCACTTGAAGAAAAGAAACAAACGGGATGTCAGATGAATTTTTGGAATTATTTATCATTGACACAGTTGATAAAATAATGGTGTAAGAGAAGGCAGAAGAAAAGTGTTTTAATTTTTTTATAAATTCTTTGAAAAAAATGACATATTTTTAGCTCCATATTCGGTCAAAACAAACTCATTTATTCATTCATTTATTCATTCATTCATTCACTGTCTGTTTTACCACCACTTTATCCTATTCAGGGTTGCGGTGACTACTATTTACTGGGCAAAAGGTAGGAAACACCCTGGGCAGGTCACCAGTCCATCACAAAGCATACATATACACACATTCATACCTAGGGCAATTTTAGTATCTCCAATGAACCTGAGTGCATGTCTTTGAAATGTGGGAGTAAACCAGAACTCCAAGAGATAACCATGCAGACACGGGGAGTCAAACCAAGGACCTGTGAGGTGACAGTGCTACCCACCGAGCCACTGTGCAGCCTATGGTCAAAGCAACCTTTTTTTTTTTTTAAAGCAATACGATAGACTGGCGCTCTGTTCCAAGTGTTTAAGTATCGAGCTGGAGCCACAGTGACCATAAGCAAATCAAAATCAAATCAAATCAAGGTTTATTTGTTACATACATAGTCATACACAGTACAACTGGCAGTGAAATGCTTTTGTGACTGCTCAGCCACATTAGTAATTACAAATAGATAAAATATATATTTATACTAAAAAATAGAAATGTTTTAAAATGTAAAAAGTGTAGAACAATTCAAATTGAAAAAAAAGAAACTTAAAATATAATTTAAAAAATAGAAGCAATTTAAGGTGAACCAAGTGTACAAAAGTGAAAAGTTGTGCAAGAACTGAACATACATTGTGCGACACAGACTTTTTTCCCTGATCGCGTATTAAATCCGTTATCTGATATACTATCTAGCGCACTGTGTAGGGAACATAAATCTATTGTCTAATATACTGTCTAGTGCACTATGTAGGGAACATAAATCTATGATCGAATATACAATCTAGTGCACTATGTAGGGAACATAATTAATTATGTAATACACTATCTAGTGCACTATGTAAGGAACACAAATCATCATCTAGTTATACTTTCTAGTGCACTATGTAGTGAACATGAATGCGTTATCTAATACACTATTAGTGCACTATGGTGCACTATGTAGGGAACATAAATCCATATCTAAAATACTATCTAGTGCACTATGTAGGGAACATAAATCCGTTATCTGTTATACAATTTAGTGCACTATGTAGGGAACATAAATCCGTTATCTGTTATACAATTTAGTGCACTATGTAGGGAAACTAAATCCGTTAACTAATACGCTACCTAAAGCATTATGTAAGAAACATAAGTCTATTATCTAGTACACTATCTAGTGCACTAAGTAAGGAACATAAATTCTTTTCTAATATACAATCTAGTGCACTATGTAGGGAACATAAATCTATTATCTTTCACACTATCTAGTGCACTATGTAGTACACATTAATGTGTTTGTGACGCGAACAGTTAGCTTAGTAGCTCAGTTAGCAGCTCCTAAAAGTTCTGTTATCACCCATATCCTTTGGTGTGTGCGAGAGGTTTTTTAGCTTTTTTTTTTTTTGGGCTTGATGGGTCGGGGTCGAGGTCCGGGTCCGGGGGTACCTCCCTGAAATGAGTTTTTGCAACTTGGGATGTCTGCAAATTGCTGAAGAAGTCAATGCTGGTTCTGATAGAAAGGTGTCAGGATACACAGTGCATCACAGTTTGTTGTGTATGGGGCTGCATAGCTGCAGACCAATCAGTTAGGAAGGTGGTCATAATGTTATGCCTGATCGGAGTATATTGTGCACCAAGATAAGGTTGCTGATTGAAATGTTATTTTGTGCACCCCCCAGTATTTCAGCACAGTGCGCCACCTGTTGGAGGTTTGTGGTATAACACAGATTTACTCAAGGGCTTTTATTGTGAAGTTCAGGCTTCTGTTCCAGTTCCGCTTTGTGAACGCAGCAGTTGGCGCAGTCGCTACAGAAGTTAAAGAGCAGCCTGTGTTGGATTGAGAGTAAGCGTTTTCATTTCCACTGAGGAACTAACGCAGTTAATAGCGCAGGAACTGAGTCCTGGCTGAAAAGAGAAGCAGAACTGTATTGATTATTGCTGGAGCTCTGGGAGGTGTCTCACTGTCTGACTGACACGGGCGGGTCCGTCTCAACTTCAATTACAAGTCTCCTCTCAGCACTGCGTGAAGGACGTGGTTTCAGCAGATCCCTGTAAGATTGAGGTAAACACGCCATCATGTTCACCTGGTCCACTCGTAACGGTAAGAAGGAGCCGGAGCTTTTCCAGAGTGTTTCGGACGGGCTGAAGCGGCTGTACCGTCAGAAGCTCTTCCCTCTGGAGGACGCGTACCGCTTCCACGACTTCCACTCCCCGGCTCTGGAGGATGCTGACTTCGATAATAAACCCATGGTGCTACTGGTGGGTCAGTACTCCACCGGTAAAACCACTTTTATCCGGCACCTGATGGAGCAGGATTTCCCCGGGATGAGGATTGGACCCGAGCCCACTACGGATTCCTTCATAGCGGTGATGTACGGGGAGCAGGAGGGGGTCATACCGGGAAACGCGCTGGTGGTGGATCCGAAAAAACCGTTCCGAAAACTAAACGCCTTCGGAAACGCCTTTTTAAACAGGTGAGAATGAGGGGCGAGTTTTGTTAGAGACAAGTGTGTTATTTCTTGTGATTTTTAATCATTTCTGTTCCTGGAATACACATTTCCTTGGTCTGAAACCTGATTTTACCTTTATACATGTACTACAGCTTTTCTAGCCGTAGCCTAGTGGTTAGGGTACTGGACTAGTAATCAGAAGGTCGCTGGTTCAAGCCCCACCACTGCTGGGTTGCTGCTGTTGGGCCTTTGAGCAAGGCCCTTAACCCTCAATTGCTCAGCTTGTATATTGTTACTGTAATTTTTAAAATACGTGGTTTACAATATTCATACAGCAATTACAGCATATAGAAAACACAGGGACGTTGTAGCTTAGTGGTTAAGCTACTGGACTAGTAATCAGAAGGTCGCTGGTTCAAGCCCCACCACTGCTGGGTTGCTGCTTTGGGCCCTTGAGCAAGGCCCTTAACCCTCAATTGCTTAGATTGTATACTCTAAGTCGCTTTGGATAAAGGCGTCTGCTAAATGTCGAAAATGTAAAACTTGATTAAACTGAATATATGTAGTGACTTATTTGTGTCGATATAAAGAGGTAGTCTGGATAATCAGATGTATTCTGCAATAGGGTAATACTGTTCACAGTCAACCAAGCTCACCATCACCATAGACAAGAGTCTATCATGCAATAGAAATCTTACTTAAGACATGAATTTGCCCTTGTTGTGACCTTATGAAATGAAAGTATTAACCTAGGACAACCACAAAATCATAATCTATTGACTATCATTTATTGTTTCAAAATCTGATTAACAACAATCAATAACAGGCTTCAAAGTAAAATCGAATAATAATTCATTCTGATAACTGTAACTAAATGCCTTGCAATATATTAAAACACTTAGAATTTTCTAAATATGTACATACATATTTGGATAAAGGCCTACAAGCCTCCACAAGTTATTATTGTAATAATTATTGTTATTAAGTGCCGCCAAGTTGATTCCCGCTCTTGGCGACCACTTGGGTAGTGTTTCTCAACATCCTGTCATCTGTTTGGAAAGCCCAAAGTAAAATCACTAAAATAAGCTAAATAACAAAACCTATAAAGTAAGCTAAATAGCAAAGCAACTAACATGCCCTTATACAAGTACATATGGTGGTACAACTGCTAACCATTTGAGGATATAATCTTTTTAGCGGGAGTGTATTGAATTGCAATACTGAAATGGCCTTTACGACATATCAACATGTTGGTAAACCCCTAATTTCACAAAATTAAATAATACACTTTTATGTCAGGATATGTCTGAAATTGCAACTTGCTCTTGTATGGAAGTCGACACTCTCAAAGGGAATTAGTTTATTCCCTGTGTGAATTCTTCTGTATAGTGCCCTACAATAGAAAAGACATTAATCTTTTCAAGGGTTGTTTAAGTAGAATTAGCTTTTTTTAAAACTGATAACCATTTAAAGCGTATTTGAAAGAAATTGGCTTTTAGGCGGGTGGTTATAGTTATTTAATATAGACAAATGTCTGTGCTTTAATACATTTTTCATATGCCTTGCAGTATATATTTTAGAAAGAAACTTATAGTAATTGGCAACAATTTTTCCCTTATTTGTGCAGGTTTTCTGTTTTATAATTGGGAGACTGCAATAACAATACACATTTTATAATTAGGGAATATATTCCAACCTTTGGTAACTTTCTTTAAGTAGCATTTATTATATCATGAACTGTAAACCATCCAAAGAACTTTTAGCTAAGAATGTATGAATTTACAATACATTGTCATTTGGCCTGCAGTATATTAAGAACACGTGAGGATATCCTTATGTGACATAGCTGAAGAATACACTTTCAAAGTGGGTTGCATGTCTGAAACAACATCCTATTTGCTGTACAGAGTATTGTCTTGAAGTCTATAATCCTTCCTTCCTCTCTCTCACTCTGGGGTAACCATTTTATGTAAAGACCTTCAAAAGAGAAGCATACCAGTGATACCCTATAAAAAGTAATTTCAGGTTCAAAGTGTAGTTTGGTATATAAGGACACATGGAAGAAAGAATGGCTTGTCAAGTAAGAGTAGATCTAGCTAAATGGCTGAAAGTGCATCCTAGTATATGGTGCTCAGCGTTTAGTCATTCCTGTTTCAGAAGGCATGTATGGGAACCTTTGTTCTTTAATGGGAAGTCAATTTTAAGTTTTATTCCTATAAAAAGTCATTTGGCAGAAAAACTTCCAAGTAGAACCAGTGGGTCAAACCAGTTTAACTTTATGCATATTCAGAAATGTCTTATATCACTTGTAACTATCAAACAGTAAACAATTGGGAACCAGCATGGCAACTTGGGTACCATTTAGTCAGAAATCAACTTCTAGATCAACATTGTGCCTAAACTATACCAGAGTTTATGGTGACTTTTTTCCTGGGCATCTCCTTTTCTGAGGCTGTACAAACTGCAGACTTATTGCGTGCGCCTTATGAGTTAAAGCACCTAATATGACATCGCAATGCATTTTTGAGGATGTTTGGAATTTTTTAGACTTAAGAGCAGGAGACATGTGAAATATATAGACTTATCTTATCTACACTTTGGGCTAAATCCACAGGAATTTTATCTGTGTAGCTCTTTTCCTTCTAGAGATATTAACCCTCCTGTTATGTTCGTTTCTCGTCAGTTTGACCCAGGGCATGTTTAATTATCCAAAAGTCAGAAACCAAAAAATCCCAAAAATCATTGTTTATATCTCATTATTAACTCCTTCTGCTTGGCTTAATAAGTGAAATCAATGAAGTTTCATACTAAAAAATACTTTTAACTATATCTTTTTAGATTTTTAAACATCATTTGAAGCATCAATTTGACCCCTAAACATAACAGGAGAGTTAACCTGAATGTTGTGAATCATGCATTTTTGCACGTTACCCTACGTTTTGGGGAACTTCAAATCTGGAACTAGTTGACATATTTCCAAATTATGCATTTTTCCATGAATGGGTCTCCTCCCTTCTACATATGGACAAAATTTCAAGAGCTTCTGAGATGGTCAGGTGGGGATTATCCATTGAGTTAACTGCAATGGCCCAGTTTTGTAAGCTTTCTTGACAAACACATTACATTAAGGGAAACCTCTTTAATATTTTGCACTTAGTCACTTATTCTTGGAGAGAGGCTTAAAGTAATTTAGATTGTTAAATTATGCAAAGTTCAAGGTATTTATCTATATAAATTTAATTTTGTGATTATTCACCATGCTTTATTACTGCAAGCGATTGAAAGAGTGAGTTAGGTTATGCATATATGTATACAGAGACTTATTAAACCATTCCTTGTGCCCTTCATCAGATCATACCCCTGAAAAAAGCTTTACACACAGATCCTCATGAGCACTGGTGCAAAATGACTTCTTTGTTTGTGATTTTTAGGCACTTACAAATGTATTGGTTCTGTCATTCATGATTTTATTATGACGTAGCTTCATCAAAAAGCTTTTCTGTTTGAGGTACAACTGCAGCGCTCTACAGAAGCCACAGAATATGTAAACAGAAGTGGTGCATGCGCGTTAGGGTGAGCTTCAAATCAACAGTCTGAACTCTGTCTCTGTAGAGCTCTGCAGCTCTGCTCTCAATTCAAATGCCAACATGCATCAGATGTTGGAAATGAACTCAAATTGCCTTTGTCAGTAGGAAATGAACTCAAATTGCCTTTGTCAGTAGGAAATGAACTCAAATTGCCTTTGTCAGTAGGCAATGACTGCTGTGTCAGTTATTAGTTAATGTGTTAATTTGTGAATTAAGGAATTAAGATCACCAACTTATAGAGTTCAGGTTAGAAGAGTGTTCACATAGTTCTGGCCATACAGTATTGCTCTGTTAAGTTTTTTTCCTTTATAACGTGTGATGTGCAACTTGTCTTTGTCATTTTTTAAATACATATATTAGTCGATGTTGTGGTTAACTGATTACCAACCAAGAAGTCACAA
This sequence comes from Trichomycterus rosablanca, assembly GCF_030014385.1. Taxonomy (NCBI): domain Eukaryota; kingdom Metazoa; phylum Chordata; class Actinopteri; order Siluriformes; family Trichomycteridae; genus Trichomycterus; species Trichomycterus rosablanca. The sequence continues at coordinate 29,898,224 of NC_085995.1, forward strand.
AAGTTCATTTTATTTTCAACAGTTGACATTTAGTTCCAGTTGAAAGTGAAACTATAGTGTGTACAGAGAAAGAACACAAGCTGAAACACTGACCCACTTTCAGTGCTCAGTGTGCATGTGCATGCACCAGCTCTGTAGTTTCTAACCTGAATGTTGTTTTATGCATTTAAACAATTGGAATAATGAATAACAAAAATAATATAAATTAAAACCACAAATGATGAAGCTGTGTTGTGTGTATATACTGTATATACCCACGTCACCAAGTTTCATATCTATTGCCTGATTGCTTCACCGATTAATACATTGTGTAAGTAGTAAACATGGCAGTAATGCAAAGCAGTAAGACGAACATAAGCACTCTGAGTCCCCAGGTGGCGCAGTGGGAAATTCTGCTAACACACCAGCATCGAGTTTCTGAACTCCTTGGTTCGAAACTCGGTGTTGCCACCAGTCGGCTGGGCGCCATCTGGCGGGCACAATTGGCAGTGCCTGCAGCAGAAACTAATTGGCCTCTGTATCTGCAGGGGGGCGACCGGACTATGTGTGGGTGGGTCTTCATACGCTGTGTATAAGAGACGCCTGTGCAGAATGCAGGGGCGAGAAGAGGAGGGCTGTACACGTGTCGGAAGAGGCGTGTACAGCAACGTGCTCTCCTTGGATGCAATCTGGTATCTCTCAGCAGCAGAAGACAAATTGAGTTTGCTAAATTGGGAGGAAAATGGGGAGAAAATGCATAAAAAAATAAAATAGAAAACATAAACACTCTGAGCTATGTTATTACTTTGCACAGACCATAGCTCTCAATTGGAACCAAGTGTCAGCTCTTGGAAATGAAGACATTTTAAACTGACAGCTTTAATCAAACAAATACTTCTTTGTTAATCAGTTAACAGGTTGATTGTTGACATCCCTACTTGGAATGTGTGGATTCTGATAGATAAGTTTACATACTTTAGTCTACTCTACCCACCCTCTGTGAATCATCTATGCAATATTCAAATACTGACTCAGGTGAAAAACAATGCTAGGATCAGTTTGAATATTTGTTCATTTGAATGTGTGTGCACATCTCCAGCAGGTTAATCAGCTCAACTATCAATACTGAACACCACATCAGCATACATAACACCACCATATATACATCAGCATACATACATCACCATATTCATCACCATATTCATCACCATATTCATCACCATATTCATCACCATATTCATCACCATATTCATTATAGCATGTGAATATCATGACTGATTATTTGTTCATGACTGATAACATGACTTATTGGGATCAAACTTTTGTGATCCCAGTATTACAAACCAAATTTATAATGACTAACAAAAGATCTATTCACAAGCTGTTTGTTACTTGATGTAGCTGATAGTGTTTATCGTCAGCATGCATGGCCTCCACCCCGCTCTACTTCTGAATGATTTAGTGAAACAGCAAGTCATTCATCAGGTTAATCTGCCTGATGGGGATGGGGATCTGCCAGAACTCAACATAATCTTTTGTAATGTTTGATTAAACATGTCAAGACCAGGAAATTTTTATAACAAAACATGGCTTTGTGTGGTTCCGTTTAGGAATACACAATCTTGTGTACTGTACCTCCTATTCATGGTTTTGGACTGTGTCACTCTGAAATTATGCTTATTGTTGCACCCAGAAAGCTCTTATTAAAATGTTTTAATTCTATGAAAGCACTCTTTGTTCCACAATTCCACAGAAATGGCTCTTTATAAGAGTAACAGCAATCTGATACATCCCTTCAAGTAAGGACTTTTTTGCATTTTCCCCTTTTTCTCCCAATCTGGTCATTTCCAATTAGGGCTGGGCGATTTTCACGATTAATTCGGTTAATTCGCATGAACGTTTTCACCCGATGTTAGAAATGTGACAATCGCGATTGTTTACATACTTTATCTTTTACATTTTCATTTTCAGCATTTAGCAGACGCTTTTATCCAAAGCGACTTACACAATGAGCTGAACACGATGAGCAATTTAGTGTTAAGGGCCTTGCTCAGGGACCCAACAGCGACAACTTGGTGGTGGCGGGGCTTGAACCGGCAATCTTCTGTTTACTAGTCCAGTACCTTAACCACTGAGCTGACCAGATGCTTGCGGAATGTAAATCAGGTAAAGTTTAATGTCAAAAGGGCAAAAACGGTGTACAAAATCAGCGAAAACTAAAACAGTAAACGGAAGACAACAAGTGTCATACACGCTAACGGTTAGATTCAGAAATAAGGACCGCAAACACGATCGGCAAAACGAGACACACGAACAGAGTTCAAATAAGATTCACTGAATCGAACACAGCTGAAATGAATCAAAACTCCGGAGCCGATGAGCACGATCAGGATTGGCTGACCGGGGACATGTGCTAGTCACGTGACAGTCCGTGGGAGCATGGGAATGGTAGTCTGTATTGTTAGAAGCAGATCTTAAGACCTCCATCCACCCCCCAGTCACAAGAGGACAAAATCAAAGCTGAGCTGAGTGATAACTTGATGACCCCCCCACCCCCCCGCCTAGATACTGATACAGACTCACTTCACTTCACAGGCTCGTGTTCCTTTTAAGAAACCTTCCACTTTTCCTAATGTAAGGAGGTTCTACTGCACAATATTTAAAGTGAGTTGTTTGTGAGCTATTCTTATAAAGGATATAGCTAATTAAGATTTCTATTTTGTTTTAATTATTGTTTTATCGTTATAAAGTTTGAGTCTCTTGAAAGGATAATTATAGGTGTTGCTGTTACTATTTTTTACTTCTGCAGTCTTAAATTAAAATGCAAAAAAAAAAGAAATTTGAGTCTTTTTTCAATTGCATTATACAAGAACAAAAAAAATCGAAATCGACAATCGGTAATAATATTGAAATAATCGAGATTTTTTTTTTTTTTTTGCAAAATCGCCCAGCCCTATTTCCAATTCCCTGACTACTATAATACTTCCTGTGCTTGCACCACACCTGACTGGACCAAGAAGACCCACAGATTTTTGCGCTCCACCTCCAGCATATGTAGTCGCCGACTGCTTCTTTTCAGTCTCACAGAAAGCTGCATTACATATGGATTACATATCACGCTATGCTGCTCTGTAATTTCCCCACCCCTTGTGCAGGTGACTCAACCAGACAGCAAAGGTCACATTTGCAGCAGCAATGAAAACCACATTCCACCTCCCTCCCTCAGGCACATCCTGTGGTTAATCTTTGGACATCCAGCCAGATCAATAGCACAGCTGAGATACAAGCTTGAGATTTTAACAGTGGGGGGTCAGCGCATTAGACCACTGTGCCATCTACTACAGACAATGTAACAATATTATAAGTGTGTACAGACATTTTGCTCATACCACATTATGTCTTTAGTGTTTTACCAGTGTGGTAAATTCAGTGAATCAACACAGTATATGTCACTGAAATATACTGTATATAAACTTATTTTCACCAAGAAATCATTGAATTTGATCAGGAGGATTTTGCGGAAGACCCCAAGTATTAGACTTAAACAAAACTAATAAATATTGTAAAACTTTCACAGACTAGGTAAGGATTGTACAAGTCGAGTAGTTAAACCATTTGCCTACATCAGAACTGTAGTTGAAAATGAGAAGAGATACATTTTTAACAGTATATTCACTCTTGACCCAAATACTCAGGTCTGTACTAAGGATCCTTTCTGGGCTAACCAGAAAAGCCACCAACAGACCAGTGTTATTAGTTGGGCTTTTAATCTGTGTACCAGAACTTAAACACCGGACTAATAGTTTAAATCGTTTAGTCAAATGTGAAAGCAAATGTGAAATGTGGAAAAATCCTAGTTCCTTTGCATTAAACGTCAGAAACTAGAAGTTATTTATTAGTACATCATATGAGTTTTTAGTATTTCAAAATGAAACAAATGACACTAGGTGCAGCCTGTGATTTCATGTCTCTAATGTCTGTAAAAAATGAATTACTTCTGTTTATTCATACAGCTGCTGAGTTGTTTTCAAATCCAGAGTAAGTTTAAATATGTTGAACTTAATACTTTTAGGGAACTGACTCTGCAGAATACAGACCAGTGCCAGTAAGATTATAAAAGCACATGTGCTGAAGCTGTGTTTCCCCAAGCAAGCAGAACAAGCCCTAAGGCAGAGGTTCTTTTTTTCTACATGCTGAACTTTTTTTTTCCCCTGACCTTGACCATGAAAGCAATGCAAAGACAAAGTTCTCTCAGCAGAGGTTAAGGTCGTTCAGCACGAGCGGTGAAATGGGAAATAACCGTACCTTGCTTGCACTTTTCAGTATTCGCTTTTATTTCCTGGAATCGCTAGCTGTCACATGTCTCTACCCCTGTTTTTTTAGTATTCGGCTCTGTATTAATATCAGCTTTCTGTACCTTTCATGCTGGGGGCATGACTGAACCTGTGCTAGCAGATTTCCTTAAAGAAATACAGCACCTTTCTACAAAAGGTTCGACTTCAAGGATTGTTCCAAGACATTTTAAGTCAGCACTGTGCAAACCCCATTTCTAGAGAAGTTCAAGTCAAATCAAATTTATTTGTATTGTGCTTTTTTACAGTAATCATTGTTTTAAAGCAACTTTACAGAATCCAGGACCGACAGACCAAAAACCACCGTTGAGAATTTGTGACTTTTAGTAAAATTCTCTCACCTCCAAAACATGCACAGGTGGATTTGCTGCAGTAAATTGCTTTAAACTGAAAGTAAGTATACACCAATCAACCATGACATTAAAACCACATCCTTGTTTCTTTACTCACTGTCTTTTATCAGCTCCACTTACCATATAGAAGCACTTTGTAGTTCTACAATTACTGATCTATTTCCAATCTATTTCTCTACATACTTTTTAAACCTTTTTTTTTTTAAACTCTGTTCTTCAATGGTCAGGACCCCCACAGGACCGGTATTATTTAGGTGGTGGATGATTCTCAGCACTGCAGTGACAATGACATGGTGGTGGTGTGTTAGTGCGTGTCGTGCTGGTATGAGTGGATCAGACACAACTGCGCTGCTGGAGTTTTTAAATACTGTGTCCACTCACTGTCAACTTTATTAGACACTCCTACCTAGTTGGTCCACCTTGTAGATGTAAAGTCAGAGACGATCGCTCATCTGTTGCTGCTGTTTGAGTTGGTCATCTTCTAGACTTTCATTAGTGGTCACAGAACGCTGCCCACAGGGCGCTGTTGGCTGGATTTTTTTGGTTGATGGACTATTCTCAGTCCAGCAGTGAGGTGAGGTGTTTAAAAACTCCAGCAGCATTGCTGTCTTATCCATTCATACCAGCACAACACACACTAACCCACCACCATGTCAGTGTCACTGCAGTGCTGAGAATGATCCACCACCCAAATAATACCTACTCTGTGGGGGTCCTGACCATTGAAGAACAGGGTGAAAGCAAGCTAAAAAAGTATGTAGAGAAACAGATGGACTACAGTCAGTAATTGTAGAACTACAAAGTGCTTCTATATGGTAAGTGGAGCTGATAAAATGGACAGTGAATGTAGAAACAAGGTCATAATGTTATGGCTGATCGGTGTATGTGTGAACATCTGCAAATCCTGCAAAAGATGGTTGCCCAGTCAATGGTGAGTTCTTGCCACATGCAGTTTTTTTTTCAGGTGGTGATGGATCCATTAAACCCATGCCAAAACATATTGTACAAACTTAATTGCTAATAAGTTGGGACAGAAGTTAAATGCATATAAAAACAGAAAGCAGGGTTTTGTAAACTGTAGTACCACAGAATGTCTTTAACATAAAATGAGCATTAATGAAAGGTTCAGTTGTTTAGGAGCAAGTATGGGTTGTTCCACTTGATTGCCACTTGGCGAAAGACTAAATAAATAGTGTGACAGTTTAAAATAATGTTTTTGCTGTGCTCAACTGCAAATAATTTAGGGCTTCCAAAGTCTACAGTCCTTAAAATTAAACAATTTCAACAATACAGAGAAATTTCTGTTAATATAAACCAATACCAAATGCCAGAGACCTTTGATTCCTCAGATTGGTGCTGCGTTAAAAACTGCCATGTCTTTGTAATAAAAAAATAACCCCAACAGCTTTTATAGGTTCAAGCTTATCTGAGATGGGCTGATGAAAAATAAAAGAGTGTTTGTTTAGGTTACCCACCTGATTCTATCATAAGAGGATAGTGATGACAGCAGCAGTGTTCTTGTTTAATAAGATTTGGTTCAGGTGATCATACAGTGGCAGTTTGGCATTGGTGGGGCTAGAATCAGCGACACGATAATTACCAGTCCTGTAGCTTAACCACAGAGTTCACCTTGAGTATCCTTGCGTATCACAGGCACGTGATACAAGAGGCACGCAGCAAGAGTCCAGTGGAGGGGATTGGAATAGATTAGGTGCAAAAAGGGAAACACCTTAGCCTACCATTAACAGATTAAAGAATGTAAGCCCAGTACAAAAAAGTTTCGAATAAATACTTATTAGTTCTTAGTAAACAGCTTTGCAGTTTTCAGTAGAGGCAAACAGCTTAAAATTATTGTCCTGATTATTTGCCCCTGCGTAACAGCTGAGGCGGCATATTGGGCTAAATAATGCTGCAGCGTTCCTTAAATGAACAATGCGCTCAGATTCCACCATGGTTAATGGTTGGATGGAATGATTGTATACACAAAGTAAATGACAAAGCCCAGTTATTATCTAGGTGTGTCCTGAATAATTTACAGGGCTCAAATTACATGGACATTTCAAGGGCATTTCTGATTGAGAAAATGTTTTAAAGAAACTGTGCTGTGATCTGAGAACAGCTTGGATTTATTGCTTTCTGTTCCAGAAGAATGTTCTGGCTGAGGATCATGTTTTGTGATGGAGGTCAGCCTGTGCTTTGAGTGCTGAGGCAGAGTAACTAAACAAATGCAGATGGAAAGAGAATTGGAACTGGGTGGAGAGTTAACGTGATGATGAATTAAAAAAAAATTAGGTTCTTCGCGTGTGATGACCACAGTCCACAATGGATTCATTTTGTGTCTTTGTTTAGTTTTAACAGGGTTTTTTCTGTGAGCAAGGGAAATGCTTTCTTGCAAGAATGTTTTTTTTGTAATTTGATATTTAACACAAATGAATAATAGAATAGAAGAACGCCTTTATTTGTCATATATACACTGATCAGCCATAACATTAAAACCACCTCCTTGTTTCTAGACTCACTGTCAATTTTATCAGCTCCACTTACCATATAGAAGCACTTAGTAGTTCTACAATTACTGACTGTAGTCCATCTGTTTCTCTTCATACTTTTTTAGCCTGCTTTAACCCTGTTCTTCAATGGTCAGGACCCCCACAGGACCACCACAGAGTAGGTATTATTTAGGTGGTGGATCATTCTCAGCACTGCAGTGATAATGACATGGTGGTGGTGTGTTAGTGTGTGTTGTGCTAGTATGAGTGGATAAGACACAGCATGCTGCTGGAGTTTTTAAATACCATGTCCACTCACTGTCCACTCTATTAGACACTCCTACCTAGTTGGTCCACATTGTAGACATAAAGAGTCGATCGCTCATCTATTGCTGCTGTTTGAGTTGGTCATCTTCTAGACTTTCATCAGTGGTCACAAGACACTGCTCATGGGGTGCTGTTGGCTGGATATTTTTGGTTGGTGGATTATTCTCAGTCCAGCAGTGACGGTGAGGTGTTTAAAAACTCCATCAGCTGCTGTGTCTGATCCACTCATACCAGCACAACACACACTAACACACCACCACCATGTCAGTGTCACTGGTGCTGAGAATGTCCCACCACCCAAATAATACCTGCTCTGTAGTGGTTCTGTGAAAACCCTGATCATTGAAGAACAGCATGAAAGGGGGCTAACAAAGCATGCAGAGAAACAGATGGACTACAGTCAGTAATTGTAGAACTACAAAGTGCTTGTATATGGTAGGTGGAGCTGATAAAAAGTGACAATGTGTGCAGAAACAAGGAGGTGGTTTCAATGTTATGGCTGATCGGTGTACATATACAGGTTTACAGTACAACAAAATTCTTTTTTGCATATCCCAGCTATTTGGAAGCTGGGGTTAGAGCACAGAATCAGCCATTGTATGGCACCCCTGGAGCCGAGAGGGTTAAGGGCCTTGCTCAAAGGCCCAACAGTGGCTGTGTGACAGAGCTGGGATTTGAACTCTCAACCCTTCAATTGATATACAAATCTCTCTACCCAATAGGCTTCCACTGTCCCACGTTTTTCTTACTTCCGGTGCCGCAGCAAGTGGCTGCCAACTCGGTAGCTCCCTTAATTTCCTTCGGGATTAATAAAGTGTCTATCTATCTATCTAGCTATTTAGCTATCTATCTAGAATAAGCCATATCTTTGGTTTTGACATGCAGAAACAGAGGCTTTTTAGTTTTTCTGAGTGACAGGTTAATTTTTTGTTTTCTAAAAGGGCACATTTATACAGTAAAATGATATTTGGACAAACAGTTATTGTTTGCCCTCAGCTAACAACAAACCTACTGAGTAAGCTTTTACATGTCTTATTTGGTGAATGGTTTATTACAAGTTTAGTGCATTTGTCAGTCAGATGAGTCAGTTGAAGATCATGCATGACCTTGTGAAACCTTGCCTAACCTGTTCTACAGATTTCTTTACCTTCTTGTTCTCTGTCTCTGTCTGCGTGCAGGTTTATGTGTGCTCAGATGAAGAACCCTGTTTTGGAGAGCATTAGTATCATTGATACTCCAGGCATCCTGTCAGGGGAGAAACAGAGGATAAGCAGAGGTCAGAAACCCTGGGAGTTTTTTTTCCCTTTTCTTTCTTTTTCTCAGCACGCTCTCTTTCTCTTAGTATTTGCTGTCACATATCAAATTGTGTGGCTAGGCGTTTTCACCCTGGATACAGGCAAATCAATGATCCACAACACTGGCATTTCATGCAAATTAAACTTCTCCAAACGTTCAGGGTTCTAGTGAAACAATACTATGTGAATGTTATTGAACCAAACTGAAGTAGTATATTTAAAACCAAATGGGGAAAAACAAGCAAGTAAAATGCAAACTCGGCTCCAAAAAAATTGGTACAGTCAGCAAAATGCAAATGCAAAATGGAAATAACAACAGAAGGCAGTGATTTGACATCTGCCTTTTAGTTCACCACCCCTATGATGGCCAAGGAAAGCTACAAACTAGCACCCATTCCCTCCAAAACATGATGTTGCCAGCAGCTTTTTACTCCAGCCAGCAGTGCATTCTCACAGAGCCTTACTGCATATGGAGAGTCACACAAAGTGTTTTGACTCTCACAAAGTACCCAACATGTCATTGTGGAGTGACAAAATCTTCTTAAAATTTTGTGTTGTATACAATATCAAAATATTCACTCCTTTTCCGGAAAAGTTGGGACATCCTGTGAAATGCAGTAAAAAGAAGAATCTGGGACTTGTTAATTCTCTTCAATCTTTATTTAATATTTCCTTTGTTTTCACTGATTAACATAATTGTCTTTTGTAAATATAAACAAATGTAGAATTCGATGCTTGCAGCACACTCATATCTTTTGCTGATAAGAGTCTGGATGATCATGTTTGTCTTTGGCATGAGGAACTTGACATTCGTTTTTACTTTTTTTTTTCTCTTTTGGTCCATAATCTAACATAAGCTCTGGCCTAGAGAACTCATTTGAATTTTCTATAGATTTAATAAGACTTTTTTGCATAACATAGTTTCAGGTTGTATTTCTTGATGCTGTGGTGGACAGGTTTAAGTAACAAAGTTTTTTTTTTTAATACTCACAAGTTTAAGTTGCTATATTTATCACATTAGCCTGACTGTTTTTCATGCAATACCTTCTGAGGGCTTGAAGGTTATGCACGTTTAATAGTGTTTTGTTGATTTGACCTACACTGACTGAGATTTCTCTGGATATCTTGAATCTTTCAGCAATATTATGAATGGAAGATGGTGAAAGAATCAAAGGTCATTTTAAACAGTTTTAAATGGTTTTCCAAACAATTCTCTTATGCTTGATACAAAGTGGTGAGGCACGACCTGCCTTTGCTTACAAAAACTGAGCCTTTGGTGGATCCTGCTTTTATACTCAATCATGATTTCCTCACCTGGTGCTAATTCACCTGCTTATTGTACATGGTTTCAAAATAATTTAACTTGAATATTTAATAACTTTTAACTCTTATTTTGCCACCTTTTTCTGAGTCTGTTGCAGGCATCAAATTCCAAAAATTTAAAGCATTTAAAGCACAAACTGTCCCAACTTTTTAGGAAATGTGGTTTGTGCATTATACATCTAAAGCCTCATGTTCTACTATTACCAAAATAGTATGAAACCTCAAGTGTTCGGTTTATTTCCCACCTACAGATTCCTACAGAAACAATATACTGTCAGATCTGCCCTAAATCAGTGTTTTGTGTTTGTCTTTTAGAACATGATTGTAAATGCCTTGATGATGCATTTGTTTATAACATCAACTATATGAGCCGAGTCTAAAAGAGGAAGTTACTCGACTTGCCTGCAGTGATTTTCTATGATGGTTCTGTTGGTTAGAAAAGGTTACAAAAGGACTGTTAGTTATTACATACGGATTAGTATGTCTAAGTGTCTAAAGTGTATTAGCAGTTAACACTCACAGATTAGAAATTCTGTAATATTTAATCACTGGTATGTAAGGTTTTCTGTGATTAAGTCTTGCTTTTATGTTGTATTTTTACTGAATAATCAGTAGCAGCCAAACCTGTTAAAGAACATTTCTATAGTATTTGGCAGATTATTCTGTTCAGTTACTTAAAGGAAGTCTATCCAAAACATCCACAATTTTGTCTGAACCCCAAAACAAATACTACTGTATTTAATTAGCAATTAAAATTGTTTAGCTGAGTCTGTGTGTAATGCATTTTTATTTTTGGAAATGTTTAATGCAGCACAGCAGTTTTTTCCCTGAGTGACATGGGTCTAAATATATGCCACTATGTCTACTAAAAAAGTTTTTTTCAACCAAAAAAGAGGATGTGGTAACCATATTGGTGTAACCAGGGCATGCATGTCTACAGCATACTCAGAGGTCAGTATTAGGAAGATGATGATATTGGGTTTCTTCATAACCACATTGGCCTACTTTCCTTATTTTAATATGGAATTGAAAGCACTTGGTGTAAGTCATGCATATTTTAGATGTAGAATAAGATATTATTGTAGGGGGTTGTGATACATGCATGTATGGACATGATGCAAAATGATTTCACCTACAGGTAGCTAGGTCTTTTTTATTCATTTAATTTCATTCATTAATGGCATTTTGCAGACACTTTATGATTGAATACCATGCAAGCAATTGAGGGCTTAGCTCTTAGCTTCTATTCATTCATACTTACTCATACTTCTATTTATTTATTTGTGTTTACTTTTGCTGTTTAGGTTAAGATAATAGATAACATAATTAGATTTTATAGGTTGCAGTCATAGGCTGTATACACACATCTGTATACATTCTGTGGTGTGAAAATTATACAGTACTTAAAAAAATTCTTGCCTCATATATTTGCAAAACTAAATGGTTTCAGATCCTCAAACAAATTTAATACAAGACAAGATAACATAAGGAAAAAACAAAACACACTTTTAGAAATGTAACTGTGTTACCCTTTCCGTACAGATGTATTCTACCAGCCCCCTTTCTGGAAAAGTTGGGACATTTTGTAAAATGCAGTAGAAACAAGAACACAAAAGCACAACTTGACTTTTAATGTTTTGGCTGACCAACAATTTTGTAAATATGTACAGATTTTTTTATCCAATGTTCAAGTTGACACACATTCAGTTTGAAACATAAGCAAATAATTGCTAACAGGTGAGGGGAGGATTCACTAACGGCTCGGTCTTGCAAGCAAATATGGGTCATGGCTCACAACTTTGTGCCAAGCCTTGTGAGTGAATTGAGAAACGTTCTTTTTGAACTGATTATAAATTCTAAGTTTTAAATAATGTAGGACTCCATCCTCCAGATGTTATATTGCAAAGAGATTCAGGAAATTTGGCGAAATCTCAGTCCCTGCAGATTAAGCCTAGAAACCACTGCTGATGGCATGCAGGAGAAATTGTCATGCTACTGTAACAAATATGGCTACATTTTATAGCTTGGGAGTACTTAGAAAACCGTTATCACTTAACACAGTCCGCCACTGCATCAAAAAAATGCAACCTGAAACTCTGTTACCCAAGAGAAAGCCAGACTTCAGTTCTATGCAGAAACAAAGATGAAAAGGACCATCCAGAATTTTTTTCTGTCATGGTATGGACGTTCATTAGTGCCCTCGGCATGGGTGACTCGCATATGTGTGAAGATACCATTAACATGGAGGTGAATATTGCATTTTTAGAGACACTTGTTGCCATAAAGGTGACATCTGTTCCTGGAAAGTCCATGGCTACTTCGGCAAGACGATGCCATGCCTCTTTTTGCACTGTGCAACAGCATGGCTTGTAAGCTTGCCTGCAATGCAGATCTGTCTCTTAAAGACTTCTAATAACACAGTTTGTGTTGTATTACTCTTAATAACAGAGTTGTTAAATTGCAAATAGTATTTCGTCAGTGGTCAATAACAAACAGTATTTCGTCTTTACTCATTTTGTTTAGAGATCTGAAACTTAGTGTGACAAAAATAATGTAATTAGGAGAAGGGAAGTCGTTTTTTAACTCCACTGTACATTACACAGCCTTAATACACCTTAATATTTTTTTTAATGAACAGGTTACCTTAATTATGTGCCTTGTTTTTAAACTAATGACATTGAAATAGCATTAAATGTCAACATGTCCAACAATTTTAGCCAACTAATGTCTCCATTAGACATAACTTATTCAAATGTTATATTTATTATATTCATAAAATATATTATCAATGTTAATTTGTTAAAAATAGAGCCTTACACATAGAGCCTAAATGTTTCTGAAATTATTCTAACACAATGTGTAGCAATTTTTAAAGTCTAACCACATCTGCCCTGTAATACAATATGTTTTTAATAAAGAAGTAAAAGATCAAACGTAATTCGGCATTGTTTCCATGCAGCTACCGTTCCAGCACAGCTTTTACAGGGAGTCTACACTCCATGTGGCATGCATGTGACATGTAAACAAGACATAATCTGGGTTTCACTTAGGCTGTTCCTCAATAGGAAAATACCCATTAGTAGCATGTCAGGGGTCTGGCTTTAATAGGGAAGCGGTGATAGAGAAGTGTAGTGTGAAGGCTTTAAAATGATAATGCATTGAGAATGAGGCACAGAATGTTCTGTCCAACTCTGCTATCGTATTCACTTTGGTATACGCTGAGGTAATTATTAGGTACTACTAAGTGTTTCTGATTTAACATTGGGTATCATATTAAAACCCTTTATAAGAAGTTTAATTTAGGGGTGTAATGATTATATATAATACATACATACAACAAATACAAACATTTAAAGGTTTAATTCCAAATGACCAAAGGTCAGTAGTAGTCCCTTATTTACTTTATTTAAAGTTACCTTTAACCACTTATGCAGTTATTACATTTTATTAACCCTTTTTTGTTCTATTCAGGAACTAGTACACAATTTAGGCTTTAATTCTGTATGTGCTATTGTTATCCACTAATAATTGTTAATAGAAAGCCATTTGAGATTCACTGTAACTTGTTCTTTAAATGATGAACAGTTGATAATAGATAGCTTGTTAAATTGATACAACTTAAATGTTTTATACTTTGTCTAATGTAAGCTGTTCTAATACATTAATTTAAAAAAGAAGAAGATTTTTTTAATGCTTAAATGATTTTAAATGCAGCAATTTAAAGGATCTTTATTTTAACCCTAATCTTAAAAATTAAGTTTTGACCTACTACTCTGAAACTCAAGGCTTACATTCTTCACATACCTCCTATCTCAAGTAACACTCTAAGCTCTGTGGTCCTCCTCCAAATCCTTACTTTCGGGCTGACAAAAAGTTGACTTAAGTTACAGAGTGCAACTTCATGTGCGCAGCTTGAGTAGGTGTGTGGTACTTACTGGTACTGTAGAGTTACTGGTAAACTGTAAGTCATTCTCCACTTGAAGCGAATTTAATTTCAGTGTACTTGTCAGTTCTTTTACTAAAACACAATTTATGTAATTACGCTGCCAAATATGAACAATAAACTACTGTGACTTCAGCCGCCTTAAAGGATGGGAAATATTGAAGATGCATCTCAAATGTTACTCAGTAATAATGCCATTTATCTAACATATTTAAATAAACATTAAGGCTTTTATGCTGTGTCCACCATATCTGTATCTCTCTGCTCTTTTGACCCCTAACTGTTGTGATTGGTCCTATCCGGTGATATTTTGAAGCATCTGAGGCCTGGATCAGGAAATGGCATGTCCAGCTGCAGGGGGTTTGGAGCAGACCACAGCTGACACTGCACATAATCAGCTCTTGCATGAGCGTCCAGTTGGCTTTTACTCAAAAGGCCTTTGTGTTCAATTGCTGACTGAAGTTGATGTTGGCTCATCTTTTCTTTATGTGGCTGGATGGAGTTGGTTTATTTATTCATTACAACACTCTCAAACTATCACTGTTGACCCGAGGACCTAGAGCAGCATCTGAGCTAGCTATTAACGTCATCTTTTTTTTTTTCTTTTTTTTTTTTGACAGCCCACTCTGTGCCTCTGTGTTTTTGGCTGCTGGGAAACATCTGTTGGTGACAGATTTAAGAGTGGGTGTGGGGAAGTCTAGTGTGTAACTCTGTAACTCTGCTGTAATGAAGACATGACAGATCCTGCCTACTTTTAAAAAGACTGTACAACTTACAAAATACAGCATCTGTAAAACACTTAAGCTGTAAAATATTACAATCAAGCCAAATGTACTACGTACACAAGACTTTATTTGTGGATATTGAAAAAAATTGTAAGACAAAATACAAAAGTCACTGTCTAACAGAAACTGTGTGTAATATGAAAAATTAATACATAATTGGGTTAAAACCCAAACAGAAAACAGGATGTTCTGGAGAAACATTATCCATATAATCACCAAGCTGACATTAGATGATAATTGTTAGCAGTGTCAGCAAAATACTTTCAATCCCTCCTGTATTGTTCAGCTACAAGTCCAGAATGGTTTGTAATGGCTTATTAAAGAGCTGAAGTAGGTGGAGCTCTAAAAATCTGTTGATTTGGGAATGCACTAGGGTGTAGCCACTCCTGAATAATCCTAGCAGTTTGTGTAGGGACATTATTATCCTGGATGCAACTGGTCCTGTGAAATTGCCTCATATTTGTTGCTAGCTATATAACCAAGCACAGCAGTTACTGGGTGTAATGATTTCACCAAATTGCTGCAAACACCATTGTGGATTTCTCCTTATAAACATTTTGGCCAATGGGCAAACACTTTGGTGTCAATGGCATATTTCCTGTGACTGTCATTTACTTAGGCAAATATGCTTATCAGTTCTAGTGGTAGTTTTAGTTTCTTAATGCTTTGCAGGCAATACAGTGCATTTTTACACTGATGTACATTATAAATTAGTAGACATCTGTACAGCGGAATATTGTTAACGAAGAATTATTTTAGGCAGATGTTTTTTTGACTGGATGAAACAAAACTTTAGCTCTTTGGCATTGCAAACCAGCTGCTTCTTTATAGGCCGCTAAATGAACCATACGCAAAAAGAACTCCCTATTTACAGCCAAACATAGTGATGGATCCATAATGTTATGGGGCTGCTTTGCTGCCTCCAGCTACTGGATATCTCAGTTGAATTAAAGTAAAAAGAAAATCAGATCACCAAGGCATTTTGGAGTAAAGTGTGCTTCCTAGTCTATGGAAGCCAGGTTTGGGTCAAGAATCATGGGTTCTCCGGCATACTAAAGACCCAAAGCACACAACAAAATAGTTGCAGAGGAAATATGGACTGTTGTAAACCAGCCACCAGTGAGTTCTGATGTCCACACTATTAAATATCTTTAAAAAGAGCTGAAAACTGCTATGGAAAGCAGACACCATGCAGATATTCAAGAGCTTAAATAGTTTACATTGAAGGGGTGGTGAAAACTACCAGCAAACAGGTGCAAGAAGCTTGTAGATGGCTATTTTGGTTTGGTGCCTTTAACCATGCTGTATTTAGTTTTTCTTTTTTTTTATTACTTCCTGAACGTTATAAAGAAATGTTTTTATTTAAAAAATATACACACCCTATTAATATATTTTGAAGTTGTTTTATTAATTTATTTATTTATGAAGATGTTGACAACTTCTATAAAAAAAGAAAAGGCTACCAATGGTGATCAGAACTGTACCTACATTGTATGACCTCTACAGAACATAGTTGTAGAATAAAATAAACAATACATTATTTTCCTCACTTGTGAGGAACACACATGTATTTATATATTTGCACATATAGTATTTGGTCTTAAATTATGTTTGTGGCAATAAAAAGTCTTGATGTATTCCAGACACCCTGCAGGCACATCATATTCAATCACTGATAACTAAATTCCCATCAGCATACATAATTCCTGTAGTACAGTATGGAAGTTGTGGGGGTGTTTTTGGATCAGCATTGATGAAATTCATATTTTCCATTTCCTCTTCGGCTTTCTGCAGGCTATGACTTTGCAGCCGTGCTGGAGTGGTTTGCTGAGCGTGTGGACCGCATCATCCTGCTCTTTGACGCTCACAAGCTAGACATCTCTGACGAATTCTCTGAGGTCATTAAGGCCCTGAAGAACCACGAAGACAAGATGCGTGTGGTCCTGAACAAAGCCGACCAGATCAGCACACAGCAGCTGATGAGGGTATACGGTGCCCTAATGTGGTCTCTAGGAAAGATCATCAACACCCCAGAGGTGGTCCGGGTCTACATCGGCTCATTCTGGGCCCAGCCTCTCCTCGTGGCCGACAACAGGAAGCTGTTTGAGGCAGAGGAGCAGGATCTTTTCCGAGACATCCAGAGTCTTCCACGGAATGCCGCTTTAAGAAAACTGAACGATTTGATCAAAAGGGCTCGTCTTGCCAAGGTAGGGTGGATACGTGTGAGGAAATTTGCCTTTGGTTTGTATTATAGAGTGTGTGCTGAGAGTGTGTGTGAAGGGCGTGTCTATCACATTTTGTTTAATTTAATCTGATCTCTGCGAGTGCATGCGTCACCACCACCATGTTATTCTCTTGTTTATTTAATGTTAGCTCAGGGAGCAATTTTAAAAATCATTTTAAACCTGCTGACAATTATTGTTCCAGGTTCATGCTTACATTATCACCTCACTAAAGAAGGAAATGCCAAGCGTGTTTGGCAAAGACTCCAAGAAAAAAGAACTGATCAACAACCTGGGTGCTATCTATGAGAAAATAGAGAGAGAGCACAACATTTCTCCAGGGGACTTTCCCAACCTCAAGAAAATGCAGGTAAGAAGATTCAGGACTGAGAGTTTAAGAGACTGGTATAGAATCAGAAATACCTGAAGTGGTAAAGCTTTAAGCTGTGTAGAAGTATTTAAATGTATGTTAAATGCGTTTTCTCATAATTAAAATAAATGTAGTTTTGGGTCCAGACTATTGCTGTAGGCACTTGGGAATTTGTATTAATGATAAACCGATAACTGATGAAGGAGTCATTGTTAAATTAAAGCCAGCGGCAGTGGGCTAGCGTAAACTATTGCTGCACCACCCCATCACACTTTTTATATACAGTGGTACCATGAAATTCAATGTCAATTGGTTCTGGGACTGGCGTTCAGTTTAGAAGGCGTTGAGTTTCAAGGTTCTTTTTCCCATAGGGATGAATGGGAAACCTGTTAATGCGTTCCATGGTCCGGTGAACTTATATTTAACATATATTTTAGGCTAATGTAAAATAATGGGGTTGTTTTTGACACTTATACACTAAAAAATAACACAAATATAATATAAAAACACTGAAATAAAAAGCTGATTCTTACAATTTCTCAGAACCTCGAGCTGTAACACAAGTTTAAAAGTGAAACAGTGAAGCAAATCCAGCTAAACACAGATACATGTGGAGTGAATCTGACAGTTATTCAACACAAATGCAGATTCGTCTGCACCGCTCAAGTTACTGTTAGTTGTTAATTTAAAATTAAATAAAACAATTTTTAAGAAACAAACTGAACAAGTTGAGTTTAAGGGAAACGTTGAGTTTAAGGTTACAAATTTCTCGACAAAGGGCGTTGAGTTTCAAAGATTTTGAGTTTAGGGGACGCCGAGTTACAAGGTACCACTGTATTGTATTTATATTATTAACATCATGAATAGCTGAACGATTATACATTTAAATCACAAATTGTGTAGCTATGTAGCACATGCACGTGTGTGTGTGTGTGATTTACCTTTTTATGCCCCACTACAAAGGTAAAACTCTGCTTATCAACTTATAATAACTACACTAATGTTGTTATTTCTCTTTCTTTTTCTTGGTCTTTTTTGAATAAGCGTATTAAGTTAGCATTTAAACAGAATTGTCCGCTACCAACTGTATATAGTCTACGTTCTGAATGTTGACATGGTAAAGTGTAAAGACTTGTTCATGTGAAAATCTCTAATGCGTTCATATTTTAAAGGAACTTTTTAAGCTTGTCGGATACCGGTTAATTGTTGACTAATGACGGTTGATAATTAGTTTCAATGAATTGGCAAAATTTGTATACCTATTTCTACTATATGTTAAAAAACATCCCCACCCCACCCCACCCCCTTCCTTACTTCTAGTCATTTATATTCCCTGTTGGTTTTATGACCCCTGCCACGTGCATGACACCCTTTCTGACCAAGGGAGGCTAGCACATGCCTCATTTTAACACATCTTTTTGCAGATCAGTGGCAAATGCTTACAGAACACTCTAACATGTACTAAAGATCACACTGCGCTCACTGTAGTCCAACACTCATATTTGTGATGGATTTTTTAAAGTATGACTGGGTTTAAAAAAAAAAAAAACTTTCTACCATAATATTATAATACAGGAACACTGCAATACTGGAGCTAATGTGGTAAACCCTAACAGCTCTAGGTGTAATGGTTGTAGTTTAAAATTCAAAAATTCATTACTGACCATTTAAAATAATTATTTAGCAAATGTAACACATACATTTAGTGTATACATACATTGTATGTTAAATAAAAATGCTAATATCTCCAGTGGTAATTGCCTTCTTTACCACAGAATACTTGGGAGTGTTACTTTCACTACCTTGCCTAAAAAATCACATTCAGTTAGTTACACAGTGCTCCTTTTATTTATTTCCAGGACCTCCTGATGGCCCAAGACTTTGCTAAGTTTCCTGCCCTGAAACCCAAACTGCTGGAGACTGTGGAGGACATGCTGGCCAATGACATTGCCAAACTTATGGCACTTGTGCGCCAGGAGGAGGCGTCTATGCCCACCCAGGTGGTAAAGGGTGGAGCTTTCGATGGCACCATGAATGGCCCATTCGGTCATGGGTACGGCGAGGGTGCTGGTGAGGGCATTGATGAGCTGGAGTGGGTGGTCGCCCGTGACAAGCCTAGCTATGATGAGATATTCTACACTCTCTCACCCATTAATGGCAAGGTGTCTGGTGCAGCTGCCAAGAAAGAGATGCTTAAGTCCAAGCTTCCGAATACAGTGCTGGGTAAGATCTGGACCTTGGCTGATGTAGACAAGGATGGCTTCCTGGATGATGATGAGTTTGCTTTGGCTAACCATCTGATCAAGGTGAAACTTGAAGGATATGAGCTACCTGCCAAGCTACCTACTCACTTGGTGCCCCCATCTAAACGTGGAACTGAGCAGCAGTAAGACACTGGAGCACTCCAGCTCATCTTAGGCTTTTAACTTCCCCAGCCATTCCAGGGATTACTTCCAAAAATGTGCAGAAGCAGCAGCATTCACCAAAACTTTTTGTTGTTTAATGTACAGGTATGATACTTAAAGGCGTTCAAGTTGTTGTACATATGGCTCTTTTCATATTTCTTTAGGCAATAAGAAAAATATGTAGCGTTGGTCTTTGGTTAGTTAGTTCAGATTCAACTACTTGACCTTTTTCACTAGGAGCTTGATTTCTTTTTATTAATATCTTTTTTTAATGAAATTTATAATGAATTTGGTCACATCAAGCCTTTATTTCATATTGTCACACTTCATTGGTTTATTTCATTGGTTCTGAAAATGGCATATGTGGGGAATGAATATCTGGAATGGCTTTGGAGTTCCAAAGATTGAACTAGGAAACCTGATCTCAGAAGGGTGGAATCAGATCTAACATGCCTGTAAGAGACTGAATGTTTATGGAAACTCAGATGCCACTTTCAACAGAGGGTTCTTCACAAAGAAATAGCAGATTGACTTTGGGTACTAAAGCAATAGACGACAGTTTTGGAGAGCATGAGGCAAGAGAAGTTAGGGGTGACTTGTGGGAATTAAAATGTGAAATATATATATACACCATTTATTAAAATATGTATCCATATTCTTTTTGCACCCTTAACTTATTGTTCTCAAAATCTGTATTTTTATAGTTGATATTTCTCTTGACTTATGTTCTTGTCTAAAAAGACTGTCGTGCAGTTTCGGTCTTTTTAGAGGTTTTGAAAATCATCTTACTGTAGCCCCTCGTACAGCAAATCTGTTATATTAATCTGCTAAAAATAAAAAAATATTGTTAATGAAGAAGTGAATGTCATTTTATTGTGCCTGTTCATGGTAAAAGAAGATGAATAAACAGGACTTATAAAGCATTTTACTATTGGCTGGAAATCCTGAGCCCTGACATTTATCTGTCTTAATAATTTATGGCCAAGTCTGGAAGCACCTAAGGGGCAGCTCTTTCTCCAGTATTAAACAGACCAACATGTGCCAATCATGGGCTATAAAAAAGGGCCAATAAGGGTATTGTTAATCTGCTGTTGGAAAGATGCAGTGGCAGGCTTCTTTAATTTCAGATTTAAAAAAAATAGGAAGCATGAGTCCTGATCTGAATAAGACTCAACTAGTTGTTGGAATTTGACATTTTTCTCTTTCCTATACATTAAGGTAAATAACATGATAAGTGTTCATATGATTGAAGGATGGGACGTATTTTAATTTTAACCAGTATAACACTGTCACCTCACAGCAAGAAGGTCCTGGGTTTGATCCCCAGGTGGGGCGGCCTGGTTCCATTCTGTGTGGAGTTTGCATGTTCTCCCTGTGTCTGTGTGGGTTTACTCTGGGAGCTCTGGTTTCCTCCCACAGTCCAAATACATGCAAGTGAGGTGAATTGGAGATACTAAATTGTCCATGACTGTGTTTGGTTACAGACATGACAGAAACAGTAGTTACTGGTTACACAGATTTATCAGTTCAATGTTTAAGTTTAATGTCAAAGTGTAATACA
Organism: Trichomycterus rosablanca; assembly: GCF_030014385.1. Classification (NCBI taxonomy): domain Eukaryota; kingdom Metazoa; phylum Chordata; class Actinopteri; order Siluriformes; family Trichomycteridae; genus Trichomycterus; species Trichomycterus rosablanca. The sequence continues at coordinate 29,919,628 of NC_085995.1, forward strand.
TGACGTTAAATCCTAATAAATGAATAAATTAATAATTTAACCAGTATCAAATGTAAATATAATGTATTTTATAAGAGAAGTGCTCTGCAATAAGTTCATATTTTACCTTCCTGCACGTGCAGGCTAATATAAAGGTCATGGTAGTACAATAATTTTGACTATGATTGAAAAGAATGAATCATACACAATATGAACAGAGACCCAACAGGCTAGAAAAGATCAAATTTAATTTTAAGAATATTAAAATCTTAGAATTCTCATGTTACAACTAATAAGATAATGCTTGTTAGAGATTTTGGTTTAAAGGTGGGTCTGATCAAAGTCTTACAAGAGTCTCGAGCTTAAAGGTGGAGCTTAAAGTAACAGCAGGGATTAAGATCGTCTCTATTGCAAAGCATTCCTTTACTTTATTGAGCAACTCAATTTAATAGGATGTCTAATAAAATTACTAGTATCCTGTATTTGTAATGGCTGCCTAGCACAATCATGTATGCTTGTTTTAACACCAGATACACTCCAAAACTGGATTTTGAAATAAATACTGTGTACCCCTGCTGATAAGAATTGAGAGAGTACAGAGTTTACATGTGTTAAAGGAATTGGCAGCTGCGGTTGTGATAATAAAACCACTGGGACTGGGAATGATGTTAAGTGGTTGAGTGGTGTGCTGTTGGAGAGGTTTCAAAAAGTACACAGTGTGTTATAAACACCTCAGGAAGAAGTGAATCAGACAGTAGGTGTATTTTTTTTAAACACGAGTTTGAAATATTTAGGTTGCTTCCTTGATGGAAACACTTATGTTTCTTTTGTGATTCAAACATCTCTTGCACACAAGGGTGACATTTCAAAAAGTCTTATTTTCTTCTCGGTTCAAAGGCAAGTTTTGCATGGATTTTTTTCCCCCAGTATTTTTTGTCCTCTGAGACTAGGCGGCTGTTTTTATTCTAAGTGACTTACAGTTGAAACAGGTAACATGCCAAACAACTAAATGTTGTAAGGACCAGAGTGTGAAATATACACAGAGACAACTGAGGGTATCAACTAGGTCTGCCTTTACTCCCATTATTGGTCGCATATTAAGGTTGCAGAAAGAACTGTATGTTAATGTAAGTAGATGTCTAGCTTGTTAAATGCATATTATTGATTTCTGAGTTTCTGAATTGGCATTCATCAACATGCAGTTGACACAATCTAACATCAATGTCAGACCCCCCCATCATTTGAACCATGGTAAGGACCTTGTTCAGGGGCCCAACAGTGAAAGGATTTAATCTCTCAGCCTTTTATTTAGTAGTTAAATATCCTTATATTTATAACTGTCATTATAACCATTTTAAGGCTGTACAAAGTTACATAAAGTAAAAAGGAAACACATGATCTGGGGCAGATGGAATGCCTTTGTCATATATACATACACATGTACAGTGCACTAACATTATTTTTCCACACATCCCAGCTTCTTTGGATACATTAATGTACCCAGCAGGTACACATTTAAATGTCTTATGTACCATTAAGGTTTAAGTGAACTAGGGTGATCCATTATTTATTTAAAACCACAGATATCGTATACAAAATGATAGAACAAACAGACAACCTATCAGAGATTAAGAGCAAAGACCGTCCAGTGTTTTCAGTGCCTCTTACCATTCACCAAACACTGATCCATTTTAGTGCCACGTCTGCTGCTTCAATCACACCAAGTAAGTACATGCCTGTAGAGCACCAAATATGGTGGCTTTAGCTATGACTCTTTTTTTCCCACATTGTACTGATAGCTGATTATTTTTCTTGCTTCTGCAAGCCAAAATTTGAAAAAGTTGGGGCAGTATGGAGAATGCAAATAAAAAATTCTGTATACTTTGACTTATTTCACTGCAGACAGTATAAACCCAAGGTATTTCAAATTTTTCTGGTCAGCTTTGCTTCATTTGTTAATGTACACCCATTTCTGCATTTCAGGACTGCAACACATTCCAAAACAAGTTGGTATAGGGGCAATTTAGGATTATATGTGAGGTTAAAAAAAATATTATGTGATTCCTTACAGTTGATGTCAACAGGTAATTGTAATCATGATTTGGAACAAAAGCAGCATCCATTAAAGGTTTTGGGGAGAGAAAGAGCCTTTGAGGAGTAAATTGCAGGCCTGAAATGCAGGAATGGATGTATATTAACAAGTGAAATGAAGTTGACCAGACAAAAAACATTAAATATCTTGGGTTCAAACAGTCTGCAATAAAATAAATGTAAGAAACACTGTTTTTTATTAGCATTTTTCAGACTGTCTGGACTGTCAACATTTGGGTTTGTAGTTGTATTACAGACATCCAAGTCTTTTGTGTCAAGAAAGTGAGCTGTGTTTCTCTTTCTCTCTGTAATTCACATGTTGAGGCATGTTTTATTGCTACCACACCAGTGTGAGAACCTTTGCCTCCAGTGCAGTGTTTAATACCACTGACAACAGCACTGTAATACTGTAGCTTTTCCCATGCTGTAATACTGTAGCTTTTCCTGTGTTGTTAAAAAAAAAAAAACACTGTTCCTGTAATGTAATATGCTATCTCTTTCTGTTTAAAGGTCGCTGTTTTATATTCTATCACATGGCAACATTGGTGGAACAGATGACTATAGGTTTTGTCATTAAACAACTGAAAGTCACATAAAATGTCATGTGAATAGAATGTAGTAAAGTTGACATTAACATGCTAATTAAAATAATACAAATGTTACAGACATGTACTTCTAAACTTGTGTGTTTAAAGGTTAGTACTAGATGTGTTGGTGATTGTTGTTTTTTAAATAGTACTCAGTAGAATAAAGAAAACAAACAATAGTTTAACACCCTAAGTTCTATCTGTGCATTGAATAGTAAATGAAGGCAGGTTGATTCATCATTATTGATTCGTCATTCTTGCCCTGATCTGGGCCTTGCCACAATTTGATCACAGAGATCCAGAGGCAGTTTTGTGCCTTTCCTCCAATCTATTAAAATTGCAACAGGTGGACTGGACAGGATCTCAGGATAATTAAACCAAATAGGAAGCCCCTGATCACAATCTATGGTAACAACAAAAGGTCTGAATACCTTTGACAATAGGAGATGAGATTTTTATTTTTATTATTATTATTCCTTAAAAATGATTTGAATACATTCTCTATCTACAGTAGGTAAGTTTAAGAGTAAGATTTTTTTAGTTAACATGTGTTTATATTAAACACAATTTGAAGGAATGATTTCATTTATTATGTCTTTTTATTCAATAAAAATAGCAGGCGCTCAGGCGCAGCAATCTATTACACTAGCCCACCACCACTGAGATCCGCTATCGGCCAGTCAGACATCTACACAGACATGATTGGTCATGTCTGACTTAATGACTTGGTGCCCAGTCCCTGGTATTCCTGCCTTGCACACAGTGTTTTTTGGGTGAACTGTTCCCATTGAGACCCTGAGCAGGATAAAGCAGTTGATAAAAAAATGAAAGGAAAAAAGAAAAAATGGTTATGAGGGTTTATACAATACAAGGGTGAATTGCACCACAAACATTTAGGTCTTTGAAGCTGTAAAAACATAAGCACTCCTGTGTAGTGTTCCAGTAGTGTTGCAGGACTCAACACATTTATTGTTAGAGTGTAAAAGTTACTTTATATAGCCAGTATTTAAAAATACCTGTACAGAATTCCATGTCTGCTTTTAAGGTGTTTTGTCAGTGGGTTTTCCTTTTTTGTTGTTGTTGTAATTACAGGGAGCTGGTTAAATTGTTGTTTATGGTAATTGCACGTGTCTTAAAGATAGTTTAGGTGTTTAGGTCAAAATTACTGAGATATACCTCTAAGGCTTAGTAGTAGTTACTTCAGAATTGACTGTTATCAAAACATCTTTTGCCTAATAGAACATATTTTTTTTATCATTTAACTTTGCATGCTAGTTTTAGAACCCTGTGTTCTGAACACTGCATTCCTCTTTTATAAGGCCTGGTTGTGAGCCTATATAACACTGCATTTTAACAACGGTACTTTGCACTCTGACAATAGAACACTCAGCACTCTTTAGCTCTGCATTTTGGTAGTTTTGGTATTAGACCAATTTATACTTGGTTAATAATGCCTCATTTTTGATTTTAGATATTTTAATTCTGTTTCTAGAAGACTGGGTTTTAAAAAGAAAAAGGTATTTTAAATTTTAAACAATGACCAAATAAATCAACTGTGGATACTAATTCGGTACCACTGCTTTAATTTTAGAAAACTGAATTTGATAATAGAATTCTAAAGTTCAGGATTCTAAACTTAGAATTTAGAAACAATTCATTCTTGATTTAGAACACTTTATGCTGGGTACAGCATGGTGGTAAAGTTCCCAGTAATGTGTTAATTGAGCAAGGGAATGTAAAAAAGAGGCCTCTTCCCCCTTTCTCCTCCTTCTCTGAAGTTTACTGAGTAACATCACACTGGAGTACAAAGGCTCTTCAGCGGACTGACACATTGACCCCAGCACGTATATAAAACACTGTGATTATTAAAGGCATGTGGGTGTAAATGAGTGATAGATTTATCAGGAGGGTGCAACAGTAGAGACTGGCAGAGATATGAGCCTTTCCATCTGTAGTAAACTTTGGATGGAATAAATTCCAGCTAGATTCTACACAGACATAAACCATAATCAAAGATTTTAGTATAATGGATCAGTGGGATACCAACACTGCTTGCTTTGCCACTGCACTTCTTTTAATTTTGTATAATCTGTCATTTATTCCTTCATCTGTGGTAAACTTTTTTATCCTGGTCAGAATTAAATATAAAACACTAGGCACAATGTGCTACTTCATCACAGGGCATTAACATTTATGGCATTTAGCAGACGCTTTTTATCCAAAGCAACTTACAAGTATGAGTGAACATGATTTGATGAAATGGTCCTTGCTCAGGAGCTTCACACTGGCAACATGGCAACAGTGTGGCTCAAACTGACAATCTTCTGATTACTAGTCCAGCACATTTACCACTAAGCTACCAGTGCATTATACTCTCATGCATTTATAAACGCTCACATTAAGGGACAGTTTAAAATGGTCAGTCCACCTACTGGCAGAGGTAAGAAAAAATTTAAATATCTACTGGAAACATACCCAAGTCCACAGTGACACTAACTTAGGCAAGGATCTTGTCTGGAAACCAAACCCAACACTACCTGCTGCACCACTGTGTCACTTCTAATTTAGAGTAATCTTATCATGGGCAATTATGTTATTACACCGGCAGATCATTTAACTTCATTAAATAAATAAATTCTTAAGTACAATAGGTTGTACTAAACATAAGAAATAGGTTGTTATATGAACATAAAATGTGTATTAAAGTGTGTATACATCTGCAGTCAAAATATTTCTCTTTTTTTCAGCAAAATGGTTCAATTTTAACTCACCAAGTAGTAAAGATCATCAGGGTCCCTCTGCAGAAGTAGAATTTCAGTCACTGTGTAAAGATGAAGATTGTGCAGTACATTGCTTACTTTGCACTGTGCTTTCCGCTGCTTTCAGATCATCCTGCAGGTTTTTTTTTTTTTTCCAAATGATTGTTTATTCTTACTTTTTCTTATCAATGTACTACAGCACTTTGTGAAATCTCATTTTAAACCATTTTTTCCTCATGAAAGATTGAAAGGATTTTGCACATTTCTCCCTTTACAGTGCATAATATCATTAATCAATTCAAGTAATCTGGAGGAATCTGGAGCAAGGGTGCAAACCTGCTTAACATCACTCAAATGGCCCTGCATCAAGAACCATCATTCATCAAGAGCTGATATAACCACATGGTTATGGGATTACTTTGACAAACCTTTGTAAATCACTACAGTAAGGAGTTACATTCGCAAATGCCACTTAAAATTTTACTGTGCAAAAAAAGAAGTCTTATGTTAACCATGTCCAACAGTGGCGTCAAGTTCTCTGGGATAACATATGCTGCCTTTAGGACGACATCTTTTCCAGGGACTTCCATCTATTTTTAACAAGACAATGCAAAACCACATGCTGCACACATCACAAAGGCAGGGCCACATAAAAGAGTGTATGGATATTGCACTGGCCCGCTTGCAGTCCTTACCTGTCCCTTATAGACAATGTGTGGAGAGTTTTCAAATGAAAAATGTGACAATGACAACCCAGTACTTTTGCACACATTAAGGCATGTTTTCAGGAAGAATTGAAAAAGCATAATACCTGAAACACTTCATCGCTAGGTATCCTCAATGACAAAAAAATATCTTTTAATAATCTTTTATCACTATATAGTATTGTGAGAAGGAATGGCAACATTACAAGGTGGTAAATGCTTTACCATCCCAACTTCTTGGAATGTGTTGCAGGCCTAAATGAAATACATTTAACTAAACAAAACATGAAATATATTGGGTTTATACCATCTGCAATGAAATACAAGTCAAAATAAATGTGAGAAAGACTGCATTTTTTATTATTTTATTTTATTTTATTTTATTGTGCTTTTTTCCCATACTGTCTCAACTTTTTCTGATTTGGGTTTGTACTTTTTGCATCTTTCACATCAACGACAGTGTATGTGTATTCTTTTGAAAGGCTTTACATTAAAAATAACTTTTAAAAGATAAAACGTTTGTTTAAGAGAGGAAAACTGATTTATTTTTAGCATTCACAATAACTGATAACGTACAAAACTCTGGTGTTCCCTGTCGACATTCTTGACTTAGTATTTGTACTTAAAATGGCTCAGGATGCTTCAGTTCCATCAGGGCTGGACTTCCAGGAGTCAAATGAATACAGATAACAAAACAAAGGAGACTTCATCCTTTTTCCTGTGTCTTTGCTATCTAAAGCATGCAGAATCTCAGCACATTGTGTTCCTGACTCAAAAACATCAGGAATGCATGTCTGTGTCTCCGAGATAAGCTTCAACTAAACTTCTGATGAGGGACATATCATATGTTTTCTTTATCTCTCCATATCCTCACATAATAATAAAAAATAATAATAAAATAAAAGTTGAGGTTAGAAGAGTTTTCTAGGCCAAATGTGCATCGTGCAGGTGGGCAAAAGTCTTAGGTATGGTGATGATCTCCATATGCAGTTGTAAAAACTGAACATCGGTGAGTTTAGTTAGTCCATCCATAATGATGACGTTTGTGCAGATATCACTAGTTAATAATGAGGTAAAAAGGACTTTTCTTAGCCAAACATATCCTGCGAGGCGTAGGTCATGTAAAGAAAGCCGTCTTGGTCCCTGTGTTGAGAGTATACCTCCGACATGCTTGCTGTCATGGAGCACATGTTTTTTCCCGAAATTAGCAGGTACAGAGTCTGTGATGCCTCCAGTGCAATCTTACTCCTGAAACATGAATACATTGGAATGAATTATGGAAGAGTTAGTCACATTTCTTTTTTAATATGAGAATGTATGTCAGTACGTATTGTGTAAGCCTTTCTTTTTAATGACTAGAATTAAGAGGAATAATCTGTTTAATCTAACCTTGCATTTACATGTATCTGAGATCACCATAGATAATAATTCTGACAAGTTCCTTGTACTAATAAAGAATGGAAAACCTGTTTATTTAAAACTTATTATAATCAATGGCTGAGATCAAACAACAGTTTGGTTTGTCTCATAGATGTCTGTGAGTTTTCTTTCATTACTCAAAGAAACAGTAAGTGGGCTGGTTACACTGATTTTCCCTAGGGGCAGGAGTATGAATTATTGAGTTTGTGTGCTGTCCTGCGATCGTGTGTATTACTGTCTTTTACATTGTTCCAGAGACTCGGAATCTACCATGACCCTGACAACTTAAAAATTAGCCAACAGGCCAAAGTTTATCTGTGTCCTAAATATAAATCTGAAGATTTCAAAGTCTTGAAAACAGATATTTAAGACAAGAAACAGAAAGAGATCTACCCTGCACCAATAGACTTTCCTCATTAATTTTGACTGTGTTGACTGTTTTCATCTTACTATTATCCCATGACTCCTTCTTGTTTCATTCTATTGTACCTAGCTTAGAATGTTTTATTGTAAGAAAAAAATGAACTACATAAATGAACTGAAATTAAACTGAACTTGCAAATATCAGCATTTCTTTTCTTTAACTTACCTAAGCAGACACAGAAACTGACCAATCATGAGCTCATGAGGGACCAGGAATTTCGTTTTGTCCAACAGTGGAAGTTGCTTCTCCCGGATATATCGTTCGACAATAACCTTTACAACACAGAATTTATTTACATTATTCATAATTCAATTAAATAATAAACAATAATGCTTGTTGTACAGTTCAAATTAAACTAAATACCAGGACCAGAATACATCTTACCGGTAGTTTGTTGGGGAACTTGCTTCGAATTGTGCAGACTTCATCTTTTCTTGTTGCTACAATCAAATACCAGTTAAAAATTTATTGCCTTTATTTTGTTGGTTGTTTCCAAGCAATATCTTTGTTTCCACTTTCTAACACTGTTAATTTAGTTCATTAGCATGTTCTGGAAGCAGAGAAAATGTACATAAAGTACTGCTTAAATGTAAGTATCCTGAACTGTAGTTAAAAACCCTGGACACGATTAACAACCATTAATGTATTAAGAATTAGTAAATCATATTAAAGAACTTCTATTGAGTAATTTGTGTTACAGATAATTGATAGCAAATAGACTTTTGTCCTTGCTTTTACAGGCTTCTGAGCCACAGATCTTGGCATTGGACTCAAATGCTATGCAGTCTAATCAAAGGTAAGTGATTGCTTTTGTGGCCTGTGACTCATGGGGGTGCAGACTGCACTTCAATACTAGACAACCTTTCTTTGTATATTTTAATGTATTTGGTTACTATTGATAGTAACCCAGCTAAACAAAATAGATATAACAAACACTAAAGGAATACCATTGTAAGAGGTTATATTGATGTAAAGGGCTCAATGCATAACATTTTCAAGGACATAACGCTAACCCACTAACGCTGAGATCTGGGGTTGGAATCTCAGCAGTGATCCTGGCCAGTAGGGTATCCACACAGACATTGTTGGTTATGTCTGTTAGTGGCCAACAGCCTAGCCATTGGAAAGTGCACTTGTCAGTGTGTTTTCTGTGCTGGTCCTAAGCCTGGACAAAAATAAGGAGGGTTGCATCAGGAAAGGCATAAACTGTGCCAAATCTGTTATGCTGATCTAGCCAAAATAGAGGTCATTTACTTTGTAAACTTTGCTTTTGTAAACTTAACTGGTTGTGCTACCTTTAGCAGCAACAACTGCAACTAAACACTTCTGACAACTGTAGACCCATTTTTCACATTGCTGTGGAGGAACTGTGGCTCACTCCTCTTTGCGCAATAGCTCATAATCAACCAAAGTGAAGAGCTTTGTGCTTTGCATTCTTGTCTTGTTACATAACTTGAGTAACTGATGACTAAACATTCTTCTACCTGACCCTAAAGCAATAAAGCATTCCCACATAATTACATTGACACCATGCTTAAATGTTGATATTATGTTCTTGTTGTGAACTGGGCCCATATCTTTTAAAAAGTTCAACTTTCTAGTTATCAGTCCACATAAGAATATGCCAAAATGCTTGGGGTCATCAAGAATATTTCACCAAATGACTAATAAGCCTTTATGTTCCTCTTGATAAACAGTGATTTTAGCTCTGCAGCTTCTCCTCTGACATCATTTTGCCCAGTATCTTGCTAATGCTGGATTTATCATCTAACTTTCTTTGAGACAAAGTATAACTTCAATGTGTGAGCAATAATGAAGAACCGGTATTTCAAATATTTTTCTTGCAGTGAGAAAAGAACTAAAGAGCAGCATTCTTGAAATACACACACATACAATGGAAGTATTATGGCAATTGTTAAAGCAGACAGAAATAATTTGTGTGAAATAGATTTTGAAAGATCACATTTATGAACTAATCATAAAGTACTTACTATTTTAGAAGCAAGAATTACTGGTTATGTGTTAGTAATGCAGTGATGCGAGCGACTTTTCTTATAGTATAGCACTGTTGTTGACAATCATGTCTGTCTCAGCCACATTCAGTGTTAGATTTATAAGTTGTAGCTTTGTGTTACCAATTATTCACAGACATCAATCAACCGACCCTGGACTTGCAAGTGAGGTTGTTAAAAGTCTTTGTCCTTGATAGTTTGTATAAATTGCGCATACATTACAGAGGCACTGTATAGAGATAATGTTGAAAAGTATTTAATAATACAATTCACAAGAAGAATTAAAGCTTACCTAAGCACTTTCTTTGCTTAAATGGCATCAATTCCATAGATTTCTCAAAAGGAGCCATGTCTGCTGGGTAAGGTTATAAGATGAAGGAATGGGGTGATTCGGTGGAGGTGGTACAGGCGCTGCTTATCCTAGGCAGTGGTGAGCTCCAACCCCACAGAGCTCTGGAAGCAGTCCTGCTTTTATACAGGATAAAGTAACAAGGAGGTGCCAAAATCAAGAAGAGACACTTACTTGCAAAATAGTTTAGGCTGAAGTTAATGTGACTCTGATGGATGCTGAACTTGCTTTTATTAACCTGTTGCTTTCAATACACTGTGGATATGCAAACATCCATAAGTCAAATGTTAACACACACCTCACTAAACACACACACACACACACATACACACAAGAACAGTTTGCATTTCCAGCAGGCAATGAAGAAGCACAATCAATTTTTAAATCAGTATTAAAAGAGTATTTTGTTTTCATCATCATGTATTAAAGAATTAACACCAATCAGTGTGAATCAAGAAGCAATCTTTTAACATTAATTTTTTACAAAATTGCTGTGTCAAAATACACAAAATTTGACAAAACACGGTCTATTGTAGATTGACCATGTTATATCCTGTCATTTGGATCAATTTTCTTTAAGATAATAAAATATATGTTTCTTATTGAAAATATAAATATATTAAGTATATATAAGTATCTTTGCGTTCCAACATGGTGTGACTATAAATGCTAATAAAACATTCCGGAAAGCCTATTTACTAGATTTTGGAGTGTCTTTGTGGGAATTTGTATCGATTGAGTCAAAAGAGCATTTGTAAAGTCAGGATTTCCTCCACACTAGTTTTCCATGTCAAACCATGTCCTTAAAGAGCTTACCTTGTTCATAGGGGCAAACTTATACTAGACCAGAGAATGGCCATCTCTAAACAAATTAAATAATGAATATCACAGTTGTTTTGCATTTATTTGGTGCTCTCATGTTTCCATGGAAACCACTTGTTCCATTGTGTGACAAAGTGACGGGGGAGCAAAAACCTACACACTGTCTTTAAAACCTTTAATAGCAACTTGGTCATAGAAATAGTTGGTTGTTGTTGTTTTGGTACCAAAGACTCTTGAACATACAGTCTCAGTAGGCTGTATGTAACTAGTCGTATCCGCTTTAAGCCGGCCAGCACTGGCTGATATGGCTTTCACACCCAACAGTGAAGCGCAAACATTTCTTCGAACACCAGTGCCAAAGGACATAGTAATCACCATATTTACAGCTCTGCATTTTTAACAACATAGTTTAAATCAAAAAGCAAATACATTTACATCATACAAGAGACCTTAGTTGATGTATAACATTTAGTGACCAGTGTACATTTGTTTAATATTTAATGTAATTTATGTATCTTTTACTTGTTAGCAATATCCTCATTAGAGTGTGATAAAAATAGACCTAATTAAATTACTAATATGGTACAACTTCTACTGGTGGTACTACCACCGTCACCAACTACTATTAATACTACCACACCCACTACTACCACCACCACCACCAGTACTATCACAAATATCACCACCACAACTACTATTACTACCACCACACCCACTACAGCCAGTAATAGACACTTTTGAACTTTTCATTGGCAACAGTGGTAATTTTTCTCTACCATTTTTTCTATTTTCTTTTCTACTATTACTACTACTGCTACTAATTAGGCAACAACAAAAATAGATTTTACATTACACATTATTTGTTATGTTTGTTTAACTCATGTCATAGGCAACCACAGGAATACTACTACTAGCTACTTAAAACCTGGGCTGCACACAATTTTAAAAACATACTACTACATACATACATACATACATACTGTAGGGCAGCTGTAGCCTAGTGGTAAAGGTACTAGACCAGTAATCAGAAGGTTGCCGGTTCAAGCCCCACCACTGCCAAGTTTCCACTGTTGGGCCCTTGAGCAAGGCCCTTAACCCTAAATTGCTTAGACTGTATACTGTATGTCGATTTGGATAAAAGCATCTACTAAATGCTGAAAATGTAAATGTAAATACTACTACTAACGCAACTACAAATAACAACAACAATAATCATGATTATAATCTGGATACACTGGTTACTAAATGTTAATAAATTCATGATGATTCAAATACATTTAACACGATGTAACAGTTTTTACTAGAAAGTTTAGGATTAAAAAGCTTATGGCTCCAAAAAAGAAAAAGAAAATGTAAAATTACTCAGTGAATCAGTGAAATTTGGCTCTCTATTCATTCAGGGAATACCAGTTGCAGAAATGGATTAAATCATATTAAATTATATTTAAGAAGACATAAATGATGTATGTTTATGTATGCATCTGTTTTAGGAATTCAAGCCCTGAAATACTGTATTTTATGAGTTTAGCTTGGTAGCAAGCAACGTGTGCGTAAATGTGTACGTATGCGTATCTTCACGCATTGAGACGTCGAAACTGTTTCTATGGTATTAGCGCAAACAACGTAGTGCTTCAGTATTGTTGCAGCACAGCGCCATCTGCAGGATAAAGAGATCGGTCTTTTTCACGCCTGTGGATAATTTGGGTGCTGTGGGCTGTAGCTGGGGGGTATGGTGGCGCAGTGGGTACCGCTGTCGCCTAACATCATTAATGGGCTGACAGAGAAAGGCCAGGGTGCTTTCTGTGTGGAGTTTGTATGTTCTCGCTGTGAACGCGTGTGGTTCCTCCGGAGCTCCGGTTTTCTCCCAGAAGTCATGCAGTCAGGCTAATTGGAGATACAGTACTGAAAATGGTCGTGTGTGTCTGTCTGTTTGCCCTGTGATGAACTGGCAATTTGCCCGGGGTGTTTTCTTAATCAGTCGGACCCAGCGCGACCCTGACCAGGATAATGCGGTGGTAAAACAAACAGTAAAAAGTAATCGGTTGTTGCTGCTAAGCATTGAAAACAGATTTGTATAATATTATTTTGGCGACAATATGAGAACACTAAAAGGGAATCATTTTTAGTAAAGCATTAGTGAATTAATTAATTTAGCATTTTTTCCCTTTTTTTCAAACAATAAAACAACAAATATTACATCTTTATAAAACATGGACAATAATGCAGTGGCGTAACTACAGGGGGTGCAGGGGGGGCAGGTGCACTGGGGCCCGACATGAACTCAACCACCCACCTCACTGCCCCCCCCCCCATTGGCTGCACGTATTATGCATGTATTATAGCAAGCCAAACAATATACAGGGGTTGGACAATGAAACTGAAACACCTGGTTTTAGACCACAATAATTTATTAGTATGGTGTAGGGCCTCCTTTTGCGGCCAATACAGCGTCAATTCGTCTTGGAAATGACATATACAAGTCCTGCACAGTGGTCAGAGGGATTTTAAGCAATTCTTCTTGCAGGATAGTGGCCAGGTCACTACGTGATGCTGGTGGAGGAAAACGTTTCCTGACTCGCTTCTCCAAAACACCCCAAAGTGGCTCAATAATATTTAGATCTGGTGACTGTGCAGGCCATGGGAGATGTTCAACTTCACTTTCATGTTCATCAAACCAATCTTTCACCAGTCTTGCTGTGTGTATTGGTGCATTGTCATCCTGATACACGGCACCGCCTTCAGGATACAATGTTTGAACCATTGGATGCACATGGTCCTCCAGAATGGTTCGGTAGTCCTTGGCAGTGACGCGCCCATCTAGCACAAGTATTGGGCCAAGGGAATGCCATGATATGGCAGCCCAAACCATCACTGATCCACCCCCATGCTTCACTCTGGGCATGCAACAGTCTGGGTGGTACGCTTCTTTGGGGCTTCTCCACACCGTAACTCTCCCGGATGTGGGGAAAACAGTAAAGGTGGACTCATCAGAGAACAATACATGTTTCACATTGTCCACAGCCCAAGATTTGCGCTCCTTGCACCATTGAAACCGACGTTTGGCATTGGCACGAGTGACCAAAGGTTTGGCTATAGCAGCCCGGCCGTGTATATTGACCCTGTGGAGCTCCCGACGGACAGTTCTGGTGGAAACAGGAGAGTTGAGGTGCACATTTAATTCTGCCGTGATTTGGGCAGCCGTGGTTTTATGTTTTTTGGATACAATCCGGGTTAGCACCCGAACATCCCTTTCAGACAGCTTCCTCTTGCGTCCACAGTTAATCCTGTTGGATGTGGTTTGTCCTTCTTGGTGATATGCTGACATTACCCTGGATACTGTGGCTCTTGATACATCACAAAGACTTGCTGTCTTGGTCACAGATGCGCCAGCAAGACGTGCACCAACAATTTGTCCTCCTCTGTGCTCCTGGAGTACCCCTATGTGCCAAGACCCTCTCTCCGGGACCACATGTTAGAGGAGTGTGTGTTTGCTCTCAGTCTCAAGCTAACGCCCCTTTCGTGATTGGTCTCCTGTTAATTATCCACAGCTGCACCTTGTTTTAGGTTTAATGCTAAGAGGATTTAGGGAAGCAGCTGTGGGCAGTTAATTGGATACTATATTGGTTCCTAGCTCATGTTATTATGGCATGGCATGGTATGGCTCTTACTGGTGCAATGTGCAATCAATGAAGATTGGCCACCAGACTGGTCCAATTTAGCCATGAAACCTCCCACACTAAAATGACAGGTGTTTCAGTTTCATTGTCTGAAACTGAAACATTATTTATTTTATCTATCAGCTGATGTCAGTAGTCAATAGTTTACACTTCTAAGAACTATTGCATATATTGTGCTAATTTTTTAAAATAATTTTTCATATCATAGTTAGTACTTTCTTTTAAATAAAGGTATAAAATTGGCACCTTAATTTAGAACGCATTTTTTGCTTTTAAAAACTTATCCAGCCAATCAGCTCTTAGTTCTTGACCTGTAGCTCCGCCTACCAGTTCTTAGTCCCCGCCCTCCAGCGTTTGCAGTGCCGTGCAACGCTGCCCGCAACTAAACGAACCAAACTGGCACCATGAGACTGATTTCGATAGCTGACGATGTGGAATCATTAAGGATGATTTAATATATGTTTTATATTGATATTTCGATCAAATCTCTTGGTTTGAGATAAGATGAAGAAATGGTCAGTCGTCGCGTCAGTAAGTTAGTCATTGAGTGATTAAGGTGCAGATATTTTCCCACGGACTGGAGAAAAATGGTCACGGACTCGTTGTGAGTAGCAGTGTTTATTTTGTTGTGAGTAGCAGTGTTTATTTTGTTATAAACGCAGTGGTAGCAGAATCACGCATCACTGTACTGATGGAGCACTGACGGTCCACGGTGCAGCGGCTGCACGCGGGGGAACCGCACAACCTCACGCGCTCTGATTGCGCCCGCGAGCCGCTTCACGTGCAGCATGTCGGCGGGCAGGAGCTGCGTGAACTCGCTGTGGTCCGGAACCGAGCGGGTTCGGATCGGAGAGCGGCTCAAAGCCACGCTTGCTGGTATCGTGGAGCTGGATGTGCTGAAGGTCCGGCAGCTGGAGCTGATCGCGTCCGTGCTGGACGGAGACTCATACCGGGATGAGAAGCTGGACACCACCGCCGAGGAGGGCACACTCAGCTCCGTCAGCCAACAGGTCAGCACACGGCTTTAATTCCACTATTTCATTATATATGTTTATTTTGTTTAATGTTCGAAGGTTAATAGTTTTCACTCTGCCATAAAAATGTTCGTAATGACGTCAGTAGTAAATAAACGGATGTTCTAAAGGCCGTCACTATTTACATTAAAAGCTTAGACACACATTGACATTTTTATGGACCAAAGGTTAAAGAGGAAAGGCAGAAAGATTGTCACGTAATACAGAGTTGAAAATATAATGTTATAAATTCTCAGAACTATTTATGAAACAAGACAGAGAAGACTGTACCAGTGACATCACTGTATCTGTATCATGCAGTGATGAATTCAGCCTCCAGTGTAGCAGCCTTCTCCTCTGCATATACAAACAGTTAAACTATTAGTCATGTTCCTTTCACACAGAATTAAATAGCATTTATTGTTCACAGTCATATCTACGACACATTTTACTGTACTGAGAAAAAATAAACGTTTCATTAGTGCTATTGGTAACAAGGCAACAATTTGAGCTAACAACTACAGTCAGATTGAAGAGCAGTGCTGAGACCACTAGTGTAGTTTCACCCACCAAGATTTTTTTTTGGGGAGAGACAGAACTAGTGTTGTGCCATGTGTCTTATTCCTAGGTTTACGCTTTGGGTTTGTGTGTAGTGTAGGATTTTTCTGACACAGATTTTAAAATCTAACATTGTTTAACAATCATGTAGCTGATGGTTAATCAGCATCGTCATGTCATGATCACTTTCCTTGGTAAAGAAATGTTAAGGGCATTTCCCATCAGTGTTTATTTAGTATGTCCTCACAAAGTTTAGGAATGCTAGGTACTTTTTACCTAGGTACTTTTTCTCTAATTTTGAGTGTCAAAGTAGCTCTTGTCATAGGGGTTATGTTTGATTTAACCTTGGCTAATATTGGTCAAAAGCGTTGATGTGTGGCTATGTTTTTAAGCTTAAAAGCTTAAAGCGTAATTAATTTGTTTTGGCGGGCGCTTAAAGCTTGTTGATTATTGGTTAACAGCTAACTAATTTCAGTTGGATGCTTTTATCTTTAGTCTTTTTTTTAAACAAACCTTGTTATTCTATGTTTTAGTGTCTACGATGGTTTATTGCATTATTTGGGTTTAGCATTTTTAGTAGGACAGACGTGTATTTTATTGCAGTCTTGGAATTTTAATTGATTCTGCATCTATTCCCCCAGATTATTTCAGATCTGTGGGGAAATACTGCTTAAGGTGTTAAAACATTTCAGCATTCTGATCACAGTTATGTGGTATGTTACTGATTGTGTTACTGAGTATCACTGAACATAACACATTACTCAGCTGATGTGGGAACATAAACTTTCACAATATGAAGTTTTTCAATTGGCTGTAGGCCTTTTCCAGGTACTAGTGAAGTGTGTAAGGGGAGAATATTGGGGGAAGTGCTTGTCTAAAATGACAATAGGGTTAAGAATGGCTTGTCCCCACATTAGGGTCAGTGAGACTGTGTAAATGAAACAGATGTCTAGTAGCCAGATCAAAACACAATGAATGCATTCAACCATGCTGAGCTGTGCTTCTTTTGATAGGATTGTGCCGACACTAACAGGTTAATCAGATAACAGCAAAAATGAGATTTATTAGTAACCAATAAGTTGACATACACAATAGTAATTTAAATATGTACAAACCGTGAGTCTACACAAGTCAGTCAATAATTTGTTACTATAAATGATCACCTATTAATAGTGAGGAGGTAGCATTCCTACTGTTTGATATTTTTAGGAGCTTTTAATGGTTGTAATCATTGCTGTTGTATTGCACCTTGTCTAATAAAGGGATTGGAGCAAAGGCTGCATTTCAAACCACATACTACTACACTAGGTAAAATGTAGAATTATTATACCACCAACATTAAGAATAGTAGTATGCAGTTTGGAACTACTGGACTGAAAGCAATTGTCCTCTTGAAATAAAAATATTGTAGTCTGGACTAAAATCTGTTTTGAAATGCTTGTAGTATATTCCACTATCAGATTTTTTGTATGTACAGTTGAAGTCAAGACTAAGGGTAGTCTTGAGTTTATAATTGTTTCTGAAATTGTTCTTTTTGTGTCAAAAAATCTTATTTATAATGTAAAATCTTTTTTTCTTTTTTTTTTTTTTTTTTTACACAAAAAGAACAGCTCCAGAAAAAAATACCCTTAAAAAACCCAAGAGTGGCAACCTGGCAGTGGTGGGGTCTGAAACAGCAACCTTCCAATTACTAGTCCAGTATCTAACTTCTGAGATACCACTGCCCACTAACCCTAATAGGTTTCCATTGTTTAGTCTGTATATACAATTGTGTTCTGGTTACAGAAGATACTAATTTGTAATTGGTGGTCAGGTGCATTTATTACTTTAAACAAGATCCATTTAAAATGTTTATTTAGATTCTGTATCAGTGCGCCTGATGTAAATATTATTGTCATGGTTACATTTAAATATACTTACATTTTGCTGTTGTCATTAAAATGAACATGGTATTAAGCAAGATATAAAGATAGCCACAGATATAGAAATAAAGTAATTTGCGGTCATTGTCCGTTCTTATTTGTGACAAAAGTGTAAATATACCAGTGACCTTCCAACTGAAGCACTGATTTATATCTGTGAAGACATTTTGACAAGATTTAAATTTAGTGATTTTCTGATGAGAAGGTTTCATAATCTCCCAGATAGCCAATAAATCATTTATTATTGTCAACTTATTGTCAATTTGCTCTGCCAGTAATTACCTGTCCTATCATGAATATAATCAAAGTGTGTAAAAGATTACGTAAAAATCCTTATTTATTAATAAATAAATAAATCATTTTTCTGTCACAGTGTGGTTATATCAGCAATACTTCTACAAGACTAAACAACTGCATGTGTCATAACATTAAATTTGTGTAATTAAATTAAGTCTTTGGTACCCTGCAGTGGATTACCACTTTGTTCAGGGTGTATTTCTGCCTTGTACTTAGGATAATGATAATCTAGGGCAGATGGAATGCTTTTATTTGCCATATATACATATACAGTACAATGAAATTCTTTACTTGCATATTCACTTCTTTGGAAGCTGGGGTCAGAGCACTGGAGCAAGCATTGTATGGCACCCTGAGGCCAAAAGGGTTAGTGGCTATATGGCAGAGCTGGGATTCTAACCCACAACCTTTTAGTTTGTAAACCACAGCTCTACCTGCTAGGCTACCACTGTCCCAGGGAAGAGCAGTGACTGAAAAAAATTTTTGGTAAATAATATTTAAAGATGTCACACTGTATGCTTAAAGCCACATCATATGTATCATACATTTTATTTACATTTAGAATTTCTTGAGAAATTTTGATAAAGCTCTGGGTATTTATGTGTATTTTAGTCCCAGTCGAACTGAATGTACCTAACACTGGGGCAGTGGGTAGCTTAGTGCTTAAGGTACTCTAATGGTAATCAGACGTTTGCTGGTTCAAGCCCCACCACTGCAACTAGTTGTCACTCTTGGGCCCCTAAACAAGGCCCTTAACCCTTAATTGCTTATATTGTATTCTGTCACAATTGTATGAACTAAAGCCTCTGTGCCATAAATGTAAATACTGATAATGTACATTGTTAAAACGACCTTAGATGTGTTTGCCATGTTGCCCAACCCTAGAACAGAATGTATAATATTAATAAAATAGAACAAGGCCCAGTGTATTACTCATCACAGCGGTCTGTTTATTTCCTTTCCACCAACACATCGACCATTTTGTAAGACCTGTTCATGTTATAATGATAATATGCAGCTTGCATTATTGATATCAACATCCAGTTCTAAGCAAATTTCTCCAACCCTCCCCCTATGTGGGCGGCAGTGGTAGAAAAAAGTCAGTTCTTAATGACCATTTCATGATTGAACACAGTCCTGACACTAATGTCTGCACTTATCCTGTGGCATTGATATGAGTGCAGCAGTAAGTGCTCCATCATAAGACTAAATCAGACTAAACCTCTCTTCTCCACATTTTCAAAATCAGCCTTACATAACTCTGTTTCCGTGCGTCCGATTGCTCCCTTATGAATTGATGGATAGCTGAAGAAAGCTCAGTTCTGCCCATGACACTGTGCTAAGATGCTTATCAGGTTTCTCTGCACGGCCCTCAGTACTCTCCCCTTGTGTAATCAAATCAATTGTAATTTCATACTTCGATAATGCTCAATACATGCATGTTATAAAAGTGTATGTTTTGTATCAGTTTGTACAGAGGGAGGAGAAAACGTATACACACTTTAATAGATGTTGTCTATGGACTTTTTTGAAGTTAAATCGAAATACGGCAACAATGTGTAGTTGCAGGTCTTTCTTTTGTACAGTTTTTGCCCCCCTTTATGTTTAAGAGATTGTAACTTTTTCGCTTGTTTGTGTCCCCCGGTTGGAAAAGTGTTAAAATGTTTTTGGGTGTGTTACATACTGGTAGATTATTGGAAGGAATAAATTGTCCTTTTACATTCTCATTGGACTATTTGCATCATTGCTACAATCATCTATGTGGTTTTAGACTAAAATCACATGACAGAATCTTCTTTCTTTCTTTTTCTCGTTTTTACAACTTGAAACTTGTTATAGTCTGGGCCCACGTTAGTATATTTAAAGACAACTTTAGACAGTTATTCAGCACTGTCTAGTAGGTCTACTGCGGTTCATGAAACATTCCTTCAGTTAAGTTCTCTGGTAAGGCTGTTAGCATATACAGTACAGTATGAGTTCTCAGAAAGGAACAGCCTTTCTAAGTGTGAAGTACATCATTGATTGTCTTTGGTTGCAACTCACCTCACATTGACCATGCTCCAGAATGTCTGCTGTCTGGAGGGATGAATCATCTTCACAATAATGCAGGGTTCAGCAGATGTTAGTACAGCACTGACAGCTCAGATTTATTTTCATTTACATTTTCAGGATTTAGCAGACTCTTTTATCCAAAGCCACTTACAGTACTGTGACAGTATATATTGTCAAAGCAATTAAAGGGTAACAGTGGCCAACAGTGGAATCCTGGCAGTGGTGAGGCTTGAACCAACATCCTTTTGATTACTAGTCTAGCAGCTTAACCACTAGACTATAGTGCCAACTGTAAAGTTTGGTGACGGAGAAAAAATGTTCTAGGCTGTTTGCTGGTTACCTTAATTTGAACTATGAAAAATCCTAATGACACTTCGTGAAATGAAATTCTAAAGAATTGCATGCTTACAAGTTGTGGCAACACACACAATGTGGCATTCCTGTTTTGTTGGCTATATTTACCCAAGAATTGGCAAAACTAACTGTTGTGCTACATATTTGATGTGTGGTAAGAAAATTATATAAGCATTTTAATGAGGTGTTGGATCCCTATGAGCTGCCAGAGCCTATTTTGTCTTGGCATAGATTCAACAAGTCTCTGAATTTGTACTGAGGAGATTAAACAATATTGTTTCTTAAATGATGTTTTTTATGATGGTGGAATCCTGCTGAGCTCCCATCACCATTAAACACATTTTGACTGAGTGCCCTAAATACCAGAGACAGCGATTATCCATAGCCAGAACAATGAAAGATATTTTTAACCTGATCAAAGTGAAAACAGGGCTCAAAGTCTGAGACCACATGATGAACACAAAACCCACGCTCAAACCATTCCTGCTATAAGAGTAAAAATGGTGTTGAAAGCTAAATAAATAATTTGGTGGTGGTGGCAAAATCATACTCAACCGATTATATACCGATCAGCCATAACATTAAAACCACCCCCTTTTTTCTACTGTCCATTTTATCAGCTCCACTTACCATATAGAAGCACTTTGTAGTTATACAATTACTGACTGTAGTCCATCTGTTTCTCTGCATGCTTTGTTAGCCCCCTTTCATGTTGTTCTTTAATAGTCAGGAGGACTCTTCCAGGACCACTACAGAGTAGGTATTATTTGGGTGGTGGGTGATTCTCAGCACTGCAGTGACACTGACATGGTGGTGGTGTGTTAGTGTGTGTTGTGCTGGTATGAGTGGATAAGACACAGCAAGGCTGATGGAGTTTTTTACCACCTCACTGTCACTGCTGGACTGAGAACAGTCCATCAACCAAAAACATCTAGCCAACAGCGCCCCGTGAGCAGCGTCCTGTGACTACTGATGAAGGCGTAGAAGATGACCAACTCAAACAGCAGCAATTGATGAGCGATCGTCTTTGACTTTACATCTACAAGGTGAACCAACTAGGTAGGAATATCTTATAGAGTGGACAGTGAGTGGACACGGTATTTAAAAACTCCAGCAGCGCTGCTGTGTCTGATCCACTCATACCAGCACAACACACACTAACACACCACCACCATGTCATTGTCACTGCAGTGCTGAGAATGATCCAACACCCAAATAAAAACTGCTCTGTGGTGGTCCTGTGGTGGTCCTGACCATTAAAAAACAGGGTGAAAGCAGGTTAAAAAAGTATGTGGGGAAACAAATGGACTGCAGTCAGTAATTGTAGAACTACAAAGTGCTTCTATATGGTAAGTGGAGCTGATGAAATGGACAGTAAGTGTAGAAACAAGGAGGTGGTTTTAATGTTATGGCTGATCAGTGTATATGAATGCAAAAACTATTGGTGCTGTAGCAGCTTTATGTCTTGTTCAAGTGTGTGTTTATCTCTGGTCTCTAATGACAAAGCAGATTCACAAGGATCTTATCACTCTGCCAAAGAATAACCTTTACAGTAAAGTAAGAACATGCATGTAAAACGTCCTGCCTGCTCACACTGCGTTGGCATTTACAGTTATGTACATACTTTGACTATGTTCCAAGCCTAGTCTGTTCAATATCTTTGTTAGCTATAGACCTGGGTTGAAATCTGGTGACTATAAGGCCAGAGTATATTATTTTCATCATTTTTATACTCATCCATTGTTTAGTTGAGCCCTTATCTCATTAGGATGGGGAAGAGAGCTCTTAGAGACCGCCCCATCAGGACAGAAATGTTACATCATATTGATTAGAATAACATTATTGACACCTGTGTGGGAGCATCTGTACTTGCTTTGTTTTTCCACTTAATTCTTCAGCTTTTTTACTCACATCTTAATTATATAGTGGTATGTTTTGCCAAATTGGCTACCTTGAAATGCAAACTGAATATTACAGGGTTTTTGTTACTTTAGGAGAATTATCTCTAGCTGAGATGGAGTTAAGTATTGCTGCTGAATCGTCCGTGTGGGCGAAGTGAGAGAAACGGCAAGAGAGAGCAGAGCGAGAGCAGCTCAGCGGTACATAGCAGTGAAGTGGGGGTGGTAGTCATATCCAGGATTGTTGTGCGCAGTGTGTTTGTTGTAGAGGTTTAAAATGCCTCCTTCATGCTGTTCTTCTCACTAGGCAACCCAGCCCCCGCTCTTTTTCTCTATTTCTGTTTTACTTTCTATCTCTCCTTCCCTCTGACACAGACTCTCTATCTCTCTCCTCTCGCTGATCCTGGACCTTCATCTGTCCTCTGCTTTCAATCTCTTTCAACTGCTGCTTCTCAAACTCATCCTTTTGTACTTTTCTCCCACATATATCTTTCAAGTGAAGAATTATGGGTAAAAAATGCTAAAACAGAGATAAAGCTGGTCAAAGTTTTTTTTTGTTTTTTTTAAAGCCTCTCATCCCCCTCGTCCCTCTTCCTTACTGTTCTTTGTTTCGTCATCTGTCGCTCTTCATTCTGTCCCATCCCCCGGTTGGATTTTCAGCACTATGAGTCACCTGCATTGTGTTTTAGACTTAGAACAGAGAAGCCGAGGATTGAGCAGAGTTAACTGGAAGCACACAATACTCACTTGTTTAAGAGGCTATTTAAGCAATGATGTCCTTTGTGAACAAAGGTTGAGCTCAGTTACAACAATCTTTAAATAACCCATACCATAGATTGCAAAACTTATTTTAGGATGAACTAATGACCTTTTCCATGCCAGGTGTTGAGCCCTTTAACTGAACAAAGTGATGCAACCTTTGCCAACAGAAAATTGAGAGTACTTTTTTCATCAGTCCTATTCAGTAATAAAAAACTAAATGCAGCAGCAGGAAAGGATTATTGGAAAAGAATGATGATGTAAAGAAAAGATTAGCTGGTGCTGTATGGATTTCTGCCATTATGGGTGTTTGTCATTGAGCCAGCCTATAAATCTTAGCTTGTGTTTTTGATTTGACTTTTAAAAGTAATAAAAACCAGGGCTTGAAACACAGATACTTTTCCAGTGATTAAAATCCACTTGTGGATTTCCACTTGCGTGTAGTTAGTGTTTGAAATCAGTAAACATGTACAGAATACTGTGACCTTACATTATCTAGTTATGGGGAAACACACACAGCAGCTCCCAATTTTAGAACGAAAAGTATATGGACAGTACATTGGCTACATATGGAAGTGTGGATGATGTTTAAACCTGAAAGCAAATTAAATGCCAAAAAATAAGCATGCTACTGATGAACTGGTTAACCTAGATGTCATTGTTCAATGCGGGCGGCGCGGTGGCTAAGTGGGTAGCACTGTCGCCTCACAACAAGAAGGTCCTGGGTTTGATCCCCAGGTGGGGAGGTCCAGGCCCTTTCTGTGTGGAGTTTGCATGTTCTCCCCATGTCCGCGTGGGTTTCCTCCGGGTGCTCCGGTTTCTTCCCACAGTCCAAAGACATGCAAGTGAGGTGAATTGGAGACACTAAATTGTCCAAGACCGTGTTCGATATAACCTTGTGAACTGATGAACCTTGTGTAATGAGTGGTTACATTCATGACAGGAACTGTAGTTAAAATGTAAAACATGATGTTAAAATCCTAATAAACAAACAATTGTTCAATGCTGTCGTCTAAAAATATAATTTAAATTCATTTCCAGGACCTGTTAATTGATTTCAATTGAGAGCGGAGCTGCAGAGCTCTACAGAGGCAGAACAAATTATATGCTTCCCACTTTGCAGGAAAAGTTTAGGGAAGGCCCTTTCCAGTTTAAGCAATAACGTACCCTTGAGCAAAGCAAGGTCTATGAAGACATAAAGAAAAGCTTGGTTTAAAATCTTTAGTGACCTGCTCAAAGCCCTGAGCTTTAAAATGAACTGGGAAATCAGTTGAGGCTTTTTTTGACCAACATTAGTCAGCCCAGTCATACACATAAACATACTTCAAAGTCTTGTAAAAAGTTTTCTCAGAAGAGTGTCTGTTATAGCTGAAAAGATCATATGGTAAATCTTAAACTATTTTAACCTATGTTAAATGTTTGATATTTTCTGTATTTATTTAAATTTTATTTAGTTTCCTGGACAATTGAATAAAACAAAAAATGTTACTTGACTTAAATTGTGACTTGAATTTCAGTCAATTTAACATACATTTACTTAAAATTGGTAGAAAATTAACAAGAATCCCAAGTTCAACTCTTTTGGGGACAGTTATTGTTTTTTATTTTCTCTTTTGAAAGCAATTTGATTTTCTGTTTTATTATTCTAAAGAAGATCTTTGTTGTTGACTGTCTACAATAGAAGTACTATCCTTGAGTACAGAAACCTACATTAACCAGCTGTGCAAATTTGTCTTGCTTTTAAAGCTTTATTTGATAGTACCGTATGTATTATAAACACATTCAATCTAATTGTGCAATTTAATTACTGTCCGTGTCCTGCTTTAACACCTGCTGACTTACATTATTTTATCTGCCCCCTCTTCTCAGATTCCCTCTCCAGCGGACTCATTAGTGCCAGGCCGAGGTGCAGAGGGCATAAGCTCCCGCTGGTCTACTCTTTCATGGGATATTCCATCAGACTTGGTCTCTCCTCCAACTCCTGAGCCCGGTGGCACTGTTTCACTTGACTGTGACTCTAGACCCAGCTCAGGTACTCATAGCTTTTGTTTTTAACTCTCAGATACAGTGCTTTAATTTTGTTTGATTATATATGGTTGAATGTTATGCCTCTAAAAATGGCTTCTCTTAACTACATATTCATTGATGCCACATGAATGTACAGATGAGGCAGGCTCTTCCAAGGCCGCTTTTCTTTGGGGGTTTATTGGTGGACTTTGTATCTGTGCTGTTCCTGCCTTATCTACTTACTGATTCTGACATGCCTACAGGTGGTACTTAGTGTTAGCTTTTGTTTAACATTTCTTTTAACAAATTTATTTACATTTACATTTTCAGCATTTGGCAGACGCTTTTATCCAACTTACAGTTATGGCGTTTGGCAGACGCTTTTATCTGACTTACAGTTATGACTGAACACAATTTTTTAGCAATTGAGGGTTAAGGGCCTTGCTCAGGGGCCCAACAGTGGCAACTTGGCGGTGGTGGGGCTTGAACCGGCAACCTTTAGATTACAAGTCCAGTACCTTAACCACTGAGCTTCATACCAGACTTGGCACAGTTTTTATGCTGGTTACCCATCCTGACACAATGCTCCTCTTATTTATGTATTGGTTAAAAAGCACTAAGAGCACACTGACAAGTGCACCTCCCAATTGCAGCAATCCCCCATTAAGGTTGGGCCAAGCTTTTTCTGTTTCAAAATGGGCTTCAGCCTGGAATGAGTGCAAAAGTACACACCAGAACCACCTTGGGGTAATAAAAGAAATAATACCCAACTCAAAAATATACATACAGCAATGTAGATTATTTTATTTACCATAGTGCCATGACTTTTTTAATTGCCTGTTAGAAACTATACCTATAGCTGGTGAATTGTCTGTGCCCATGTAAATAGGGCTACCTGACTGCACCCATTTAAAAAGTATTTTGCCAAGGTGTGGAATAAAACAAATTTAATAATGAATTCATGTTGATTTTGGACAAAGTATTTGTTTCAACAAACAAACCTCAACTGTATCATCTCAATATATAGTAATCCTGCCCAGTCGTACTAAACTACTAATGTTGTTAAGGCGCAACTTAAGGTTGCATAAGAAGCCATTTTCATTATGTACTTTCCACTTCAGAGTAATACTTACTTTTATGTGTGGTTGACTGCTCTACGCAGCCCTTGGCAAACATTAACACTGACCTTTTTGCTTATATTTTAATTTATATCCGCTGTCACCCATGAATCTAGTCTTTTGTTCAGACCAAGTTCCTGCGACCCTCCCCCATTTTTTACTTCTGTTTTCTCCAGGCTTCTACTCTGTCAGTGGGAGCTCACTTTCAGACTCCTGTTACTCTGTGGCCAGTGAGGCAGCTCCTGGAGGGCCACTTAAAATAGGAGGTCCATGCAGACCACACTCGCTGGACCACAGTACCACCCAGTGGAGGGAAGATGAACAACGGAGGGCCAAAGGTTCAGGTGGAACAGTACAAAAAGGAGACAGGAGGCCTGCTTCTACTGGTATAATAAGTATTCATAACTGTTTGTAAAGTTTGCTTGCACTGTAATTGTTGTATAACATGGTCACATTGCTTTTTCTTTAACAGGTGAACTAGAGGTGGATGGGCTCATTTTTTTGACTGGACTCTGCTCTAGTCTGGGATCATTAAAGAAACAGGGTGTGTTCTGTACCTCCACCAACAGCCAACAGCTGCAACTCGACCCCAAATTTTGCTCCGACTTGGTGTCACGAAAGACAAAAGAGGTGTACCCTTATCCTAGCCCACTCCATGCAGTGGCTTTGCAAAGTCCCCTGTTCACTTCTTGCCAAAACACCTCCCCCACACACCGATCCCCCAGCCCAGAGGGGGACCAACCGGGGGAACCAGAGCCTGAACAGCCCCCTGTAAGGACCCAGCCTCCACTTTCCACATCCATCACACAGCTGGAGATGTACATAACCAGATTAGCCCAAAAGTACCACAGCAGGTTCGCTGCTGAGACTTTCAGTCGGACATCTCAAAGAGCCTCTGTGGGGTCAGGCTATGAAGGAGTCCATCCAAGAAGTGTTTCCTCGTCCAGCTTGACCAGCTTGACTCCATCCAAGTCTTTACTGGGCAATTCCGCTAGAGTGAATCTAGGCAGCATTGGTAAGAAAGCCAGCCGGAACTCTATTAACCTAGGAAACTTACCATCCGCCACTGGGGACGATTTCAACATTAGTTTTCACCTGAACTTGAATTTGAACCTTAATCAAGCCTTGAATAAAACACTGAGTTTTGATGCTAGAAATTTAAACGAGCAGGTGTCAGGTTCATGCGGGCATCTCGGTGGGAACTTCACCACTCCAACCGCCTCTCCAGCTTCATCTTCAAACACAGTCACCAGCACTCCGAACTGGAGGAGCAGACCTCGCATATCAACCTGCCCATCTGCTGTCAGTAACCGTGGGTCATTGGAGATCACTGGAAAGTCCTTTGGTGCACCTAACTTCTCTAAGTCTCTGGACTGGAGTGGTCCTCCCCAAGAGGAGGTGGAAGATTGCCCATTTTTCAAAGCCCCAGAAAGTCCAGATAAACTTAGTGAAGATTCAGCAGTGGTATGCGAAATCTCACGTGTGTCTGGGCTGCCCAAGTCAGTGGTGGTGGGACTTATGGAGGAAGGTGTGGAGCTGGATCCAGAGTGCTTTCAAAATGTAAGAGGAATGGATGAAGGTTCTGCATCTCCATATAATACTCCAGCACCTCGCTCTTCTCGCTCCTCTCTTCAAACAATGTATGAAGCCGAACGATCAGGTTTTTACTCAAGTTCATCCTCAAACCTCTGGGCAGGAAGTGGCATAGTGGAACCGGACTATATTTCCCAGCAACAACGCCTACAGGTCAACCATTCAGACTGCCATTTAATCCGTACAAAGCATTCAAACAGCCCTCATTCTGATTTCATGGCTCCTTCTACTTCTCATGCTTCTTCTATCCTGCCATTACCTCACACTTATTCAGATCCTGCTTCCTCCCCTGGTTCTTCCTGCCGTTCAAGGGTGCACTCCCCACCTCGTCTGCTCTCGAATTCACCGTTCACTGCAGCCCAGCTGTCTGTGTTTAGACGAGACTCTCCATCCCAGTGCTCCCTCCCTCACATCCATCCATGTAACTCTCCACTGAATGGCCCCATGAGGCCTCGCGGTGGTTCCCTCAGGCAGGATGCTGGAGCTGCCGCAGGGTGGAGGTCTCAGGAGAGAGTTTGGAGATCAAGTGTAGATGGCGAGAGGCTCTATCAGGGCAAGCATGCCTCCAGAGAGCTAGTGCGAGCGTCGACAGTTAGCAGTTACTCAGGTAGAGACTACAGCAGTTGCTGGGAGGAAGAAGAAAATTATCAAAGTCCAAAAAAAGCAAGCAAGTTCTGGAAAGGGTTCGAGTCCCGGCACTGGGGGAGAGAAGAGGAAATTGACGAAAGGACTGGAGACTTTGCTCGACGACATGTTTCATTAAAAGAGACTCCTTTAAGTAAGGTGCAGGAACGAAAAGAGATGAGAAAAAAAGGGTCAAACTTGGAAAACCATGGCTCCAGCCTGCGCATGTCCAGGAGAGCATTATTCCGGAGTGAATCTCAAGGATTCCTGGAATCCCGGTCCCAAAAACGGGAAACCTGTCTCCAGAACAGCCACTGGGTCTCCTCCTTGGAGATTGGCAGAGAAGGACAAGGCACCAACCGGAGACGAAATCTAGTCAGGAAAGAGGACAACCATCACTCTTCCACTGCTAGTCTCTTTCATCTCTCTCGCTCACAGAGCCTAGATGGGAGCACCCACTCCATCTCGCCTCTTTCTTCCCCTTCCCTCTCTCCGTCTCCACCTCAATCAGCCCCTTTAACTCGTTCCAGATCGTTCCGTGATCTTGGAAGAAAGATTTTTGGTTCGATGAGATCGCTCAGTTTCAGTAAGAACCAGAAATCAAAAAAGAAAGACTAGTTAAAGCACAGTTTTGTACAACATATTTCTGCAGGTGTATTTAATAACAAGGGCATATGCTTCAACTCAGAATTCTGACAAACTCAATTAACAATGCAGCTCAGACAAGGATTAATGTGTGTAAGATAATACTGGACCAGTGGGAAAGGATGTACTGGTACTGCCAAGTTACAAAACATGTAACAATTCCAGAGCTTTGAAAAGGCTCTACAAAAAATGTGTGTGCCTCTGCATGCAACTGCTGTGTTTCTGTGCATTATATTATTATTATATTATATAACGTGTACCAGTATACTCATGTTATTTAGCCTATATATACACTTTACAGAACACACAGTATAATGTGCATACTGTAACTGTAGGAGTACTTTGTGCATACAGCTTGTAGTTGTATACACATGTAGACCAAAATCATAAAGTATAGTATGTTGTGTATTAAGACAAGTGTGCTCAGGACTTATAAATACTAAGTAATAAGTAATATTGTTAAACAATGGCAGTATTAATAAAAGATTTAAATAAACACAGTCCTTGTTGATTTACTTGTTTATGGATTTTAAGGATGCAGTTATACAATCCCTGGCAAACATGAAATCGCCACAATTGGAAGATGTTCACTCTTCACAATTTTAGCTAATAAATTTATAGCAAATTAACAAACCATAAATGTACTATAAAAAATGCATAGCTCAAGTAATCTACACAAGATGTAGAATAGGCCATTACAAACTGATGCACCAACATCTAATAAAAGGAGAAAACCCCACACAATGTGAAGACAAGTCAATACAACAGAGAAGGGCAAAGACTACATATGCCTAAAATATTAAAAGAAACCCTCACTCGATAATAGTTTAAATAATAAATTTCTCAATAATACAAGACTGAAAGCAAATATATAATATAAAAACAGAAACAAGCACAAACAGTTCCTGCCATGAATATCACAAATGTACAAACATGGAGTTATAAAAAACAAATCAAAACTATGGCAAAACTTTTTTTGTTAAATAGATGAACATTCTGGCTCAGTGAAACATACCTCAACAAATTAAAGTTAGTTTTAATTAATTGCATATCTTTTTTCCAGATCAAGTAAAAGAAAAATATGGAATAAACAAATTTCTATTTCTCATGCTTTTATGACAGCCTAAATTTTTTAAGGCATGATCTACAGTAACAAAAGTATTTTACATTTAATCGATTCTGTTTTTTAGAATAGCACTGACTGACATTAGTTTTAAAGGATGGAGGCTCATCAATGATTAAGATCCGGACTGTTTGCTGGCCATGTCTTATGTCTTATTTGTAGAAAAGGGCGGCACGGTGGCTCAGTGGGTAGCACTGTCGCCTCACAGCAAGAAGGTCCCGGGTCCTTTCTATGTGGAGTTTGCATGTTGTCCTTGTGTCTGTGTGGGTTTCCTCCGGATGCTCCGGTTTCCTCTCACAGTCCAAAGACGTGCAAGTGAGGTGAACTGGAGATACAAAATTGTCCATGACTGTGTTTGACATTAAAACTTGTGAACTTGATGAATCTTGTATAATGATTAACTACAGTTTCTGTCATGAATGTAACCAAAGTGTGTAGAACATGACGTTAAAAACCTAATAAAGAAATATTTGTAGAAAAAATGTTACAGCATCCAAGACCAACAGACCAAACCCCTGTTGAGCAAGCCAAGAGTGACAGTGGCAAGGAAGCTCTCTTAAAAAACCAGGAAGAAACCTTGAAAGAAACCAGACTCAGCAGGGACCCATTCTCCTTGGGTGGCCTGCAGGTGTCTGGTCATTTATCTGACACACATCCCCATATCACAACTGGGAGAGGAAATATGTTTTCTTCTGGCAGTCAACTGTTCATATGTTTCATTAGAATGGCACCAGACAAACGTTTCAGCATCAGCTTGACCAATGTTGATATGTGATTCTTCACTAAATGTCACTTGAAGTATGCTTCACAAAGCCAGAATCTTCAGATATTAAATAAAAATTGAGTAATATCTGTGATGTTTATTTGCTACAAAGTAACGCTGAGTGAAAATCCTCCAAGTGAGGTGATTCCATAATTTTTGCCAGAGGTTGTAAATAAGTGTTGCAAGACCTAATTCCCCTATTTAAAACATTTGTGAGGTGTTTATCTTCTTTTTATATTTAAATCTTTTTATTAATATAGTTTGTTTATTAGGAAAAACATCACATTTCTGTGGCTAATAAATCAAGAGTTACCCAACTACCTGTCCTCTCATAGATGTAACCAAATGTCACAGATGACATCGGGTTCACCTACCCTACATGTCTGAATTGTGAGAGGAAACCCACACAGACATTGGAAGAACATGTAGACTCCACACAGAAAGAACCTAGACCACTCCACCTGGGAATCAAACCCAGGAGCTTCAGGCTGTGAGGCGACACCCACAGTGCCACCCTAATAACATATTAAATATCACTCAGGAATCTTGCCAATCGCATTGCTTTGCAAAGTGGATGGTGGTCAAGCTAAAACATGGCCAAAAATGATATGCAGACACATTCTAATCCATTTTATTTAACCTCCTAATTGATTTTGAAACATCTCACACATTTTAATGTAGTTAGGTTAAATGATATTGTATTGACTGTAAGCTGGTACACTATTAAGAGTTAGCGTGTTGCTTTTTTTGGCAAATTTTATTCTTATTTTCCTAATTTTACGACTGGGTCTCTAGAGTTCCAGAAATATAAGAATCATTCATATGACTTCAGAAATATTTATTATACAAGAATGCTGAAAAACATGACAAAAGATTTCAAATACCACAGGATCAGTTTCCAACTGATGTTTGATGAAGCCACTGTCAGTGGATTAATAAGGGCTTTAATTTTCAAACTTGCAAGTCAACAGTCCTGACAAAAGTGCCAATACATTCTTATTTGGGCTTAATTTTCATGTTTGCTGCAAGATATCTTAATATTGTTTTGGTAAGCATTGAACCCTTCAGCTGGTTCAGATCTTTAAAGCTATTCTTACATGATTTAGGTTTTAGCCCATGGCTTCTTCTCCTTCCTGCTTTTGTTTACTGAACATGCCTTTGTAGAGAGCTTTCTCCTTTTGAAAGTCTTTGCTGAGCCGTTCCTCCACCCGCTGCAGCTGTTTCTTCACGTTAGCATCTAAAAAAAAGATATCGTACTTTTAGCAGATGCTGCACTTAATTATTGTGTATGTTATTTATTTATATTAGTACAGTCACAATATATCTTTAAAAGAAGAGGGCAAAAGCTAATCGCATCCAACACAAAGTAATAGATATTTTGTAGCCCCCGTCCCCATTTAATTAACTATATTAATCCAAAGTATAATAAAGTTCCTGGTGCATTTATAAAAACCAAATACGCAAAGGTTTTTTTTAAACATCTGTAGAGTTCAGTCCTTGGTTGGCCACCTATTAAGGTATGTTGGTTTTGTTCAGTGCAGCTCCATTCGTTAAGCTGTCAGCTGTGTTAAATTGCAAGGAAAACTAAATAAACCCCTCCAGTTTCCTAGCAACATCTGCTATGCAGTTCACACAGAACAAAGTTCCAAACATCTACCAGTCTACAGATACCAAAATAAGCCTTGCGTTCGGGAAGCAACCACAAAGGTTGTATGAGAACTGAAGAAAGTGCTTATTAGTATTACCCAATTTCTATTTTCTATGGAGTTTGAGTTTAGTGCCAAAGTGTACCCTAGGACATATAGTTCTATACATATACATTTGAGCCAATCATCCTACGCAAATGTCATGTGCTTGGGATGGTCAGTGTTTTTTGGTCTCAGCCACCACTGATGAGATATCAGGTCTGAATCCTAGGCAGTTGGAGGTGACGTGTGATAGTCTAAGACCACCTTGGTCGGCGTGGGGGTAGTACTGAGTGCTGAGTGAAATAGGGATGGGGGGAGGAAAAACTAGGAACTACTAGGGCACTAGGAAAACTAATGACTGACTACCGGCAAAAGGTGACCTATGAACGAGTTTACTGCCTCAAAACAAACAACACAGAGACTGATATGTCCCTTGTAAAAGATATTGTCTCAGTATTTTATACACTTTGGCCACAATGGCTTGCCAGTGACATCCTACCAGCTGAAGCAAGCTCTTTCTAATAGTAATTTTAGGAACTCAGTTTGAATTTAGAGCTTAAAGTAATAACAACACCTGAAACAGGCTTTGTCTCATCCACACACAACCGTGCTAAATAGTAACAGTACTGTCAAATGTGTGCAATGGTATGCATACAATAATGTATACTAATTAGGTAATGTGAATTCGTTTAGTGCATTTTAACTGCATTCTTTAAAATGCTAATTGCAAATTAAATTGCAAACTTTCTTCATATCAAGCACTAATGCTGACATAAAAAAAATGTGTATTGCAGTTTTCATTAAGTGAATCCAGGTTTATATGTGTGATTTCAGTCTTATTTATTCTATTAGTTTCCTGGTGGTTTGCTATTTGCATTCAACTAACTTTTAATATATTAGGCACAAAGTTTGCTTTTACCATTAGGTTTCCCTCTGCTGGCCTGCAGGAGGTATCGACGAGCAGCCTCAGCATCACCCAGCTCCAGTGTGGCCACTCCAGCTCTGTACAGGGCTTTAACATCTGCAGGTCTCCACTGCAGCACCTTCAAACTGTACTCCTGCACACGGGTGTAGTCCACGACCTCACGCTGTAGTAGGCATGCTGCTCAACACAGACATCAAACATATACAGTGGTGTGAATTGTGACTAATTGTACAATGATCGCCTTAAAGCATTATAAAATAATCAT
Source organism: Trichomycterus rosablanca (assembly GCF_030014385.1). Lineage (NCBI taxonomy): Eukaryota > Metazoa > Chordata > Actinopteri > Siluriformes > Trichomycteridae > Trichomycterus > Trichomycterus rosablanca. The sequence goes on from NC_085995.1 coordinate 29,954,055, forward strand.
CTGTGCTGTGACTTTATATTTTAAGCATTCCAAAGTACTACTTAACCTGAAGCAAGCTGTTTTTGCTGCACTTTTACACATTCACTATTTACTGTGTGATATTTTGCCTGAAACAAAAATATCACAATAAGGAATTTTGGCCAGAACCTAAGATGTGTCTTAGAACAGGGGTTTTCAACCTTTTTGGACATGCGCCCCCTTTCGTGTGCCGACCTTGAACTTGTGCCCCCCAACCTAAACCCCTGGACAGGTACTCATGCTCCACAGGATGAAAACCCCTGTCTTGGAACATAGTGTGTTTAAGACCTCAAGAACCACAATGAATAACAGTTTCATCTGACCTATTTTGGATAGCATCATGATGTTTGCAAGTAGAATGTAAATTTGCATTCTGTCTCTATTGTTTAAAAAAATCTTCATTCTGCAAACCACATTTCCTGAAAAGTTGGAACATTTTGTAAAACCCAATAAAAACATGAATCAGTGATTGTTAATTCCCTTGAATTTTAATTAACAAAAGTACAAAATATATTTTCTATCCTTTCACTGACCAACTTAATTGTATTTTGTAGATGTAAACAAAATTTAGAAAGACTGGGATTGGGTAATCTTTGCATGCAAAGATTCCTTTTATACCAAATAATAATACCCTCAACTGACCCAAAAATCTTCTTTACCTTTCCATTCCGTATTTTTATTTTTTTTAGTAATAAACTTACATGTACACTTAAGTACTATAGTATCATAGTTAAGATCAGTTTACCTAAAGCTTTTCCATCTTACCTGCTAAGTTGTTATAGCAGTCAATCTGCATGTTCTTGACTTGTTCATCTTGCTCTGCAGTGAGGACGGTTGCTGTGGGTCCAAACCCTTTAATATTTGACATTACATTAGAGTCCAGGCTACGAAGCACGAGCAGGGCACGGTGATAACGTCCAATGGCAGCACGCACATTCTTCTCCTTATAAAATGAGTTGCCCTCTGTTTTAAAGCGTGTGGCCTCTGCCAGCTGAGAGTCCACTTGTGAGCCTGTGCCTCCAGTAGCGCCAAGACATGAAGCAGCACCGTTTTCTGTTTCTGGGGTGCCTTGATCAGAATCTTCCTACCAAACACAAAACTCTGTCAGCCCACAAGACTCAAAATAATAAACTTACAGTAGTCTATTTTACTGACTAGCTACCTTGTTTAACATGTTTTAAAAATGCTGCTTGTAGGAGGTTGTAGGTACAGGGTACCTCCTGATATCTGATGAACCACCTTGGAGGTCAAGCCAAAATGTATTTTACACAAGCCTACTAAGTTAAAACTTTGGCATTGATATAAAGTTTCCCCCCCTTGCAGGTATAACAGCTTTCACTTGTTTAGAAAGGCTTTCCACAATTTTTTGAGTGTGTCTGTGGAATTTTAATGCTATTTTCTATCTAAAATAGCATTTGTGAGGTCAGATATTGATGTTAGTTTGCCTGGCTCACAATATCTGTTCTAGTTTATCAGGTGTTTGGTGGGGATGAGGTCAGGGCTCTGTGTGGGCTAGTCAAGTTCTACCACATCAAACTCACCCAACCAAGCCTTTTTGGACCTTGCTTCATCCATTGGGGTCATGCTGGAAAAAAGGCCCTTTCTCAAACTGTTTCCACAAAGGTGGAAACATACAGTTTTTGAAATGGATTGGTATGCTGAAGCATTAAGATTTCCCTTCACTGTAACTAGGGGGCCTGGGTCAACCCCTGAAGAACAACCCCATAGCATTATCTCTTCTCCAACAAACTTTACATTTGGCACAATAAAGTAAACATTGCTAAGTTTCCATTTAAGTGCTTAATAAAAAGGTATATGTTTTTTCATTTCTAAAGAAGAGAGACTCTCTGTTCAGACAAGTGAAAATTAATTCCACCATCTGGGTTATTTATCACTGTGCACTTTCTAAAAAGATACAAGGTATTTTCTTTTTGATCAACAACAATTAACTTTATTTTTTGTATGGAGGTACATCAGGTGATGTTGGTGCCAGTTTCGACCCCTGCTACTGGATATTTGTGAGAAGCTTGACATTTTTCCTGAAGGGTTTTTACTATTCTCCCCCTTTACCAAAACTAGTTGGAAGGTTTGATTGTCCACTCCAAATTATAAATGAGTGGGTATAAGATGCCCTGTAACTTTTAGTAAATACATTAACTAATCAGAAAGGTGGTGGGGATGGAGCTTGTCATGGGAGAACTGGGCACAAGGAAAAAAAATACATCCTGGACAGTGTGTCAATGTATCACAGAAAAAAGTCATTTAACTTCAGTACTGCTTACGGTCATAAGTGGGTCTAAAACCCACCTCACAAGTATCTTAGTATCTTATCTATAGTGTACTGTGGTAAAACCTTCACATTTCAAGTCAACGTTTTCCATATTACCCATTCCTACTGAAAAGCCTTGTTCATTCTTAATGAGAGTTCCAAAAAGTACAAATCTATCATTAGCTACTCACTATAACTACTATACCCAGACACAAGCGCAGTACAAGACTTACATGCGCCTAAAACTCTGATTCAACCCGCACACTACCGTACTTACTAGTATACCAAATTAGTACATCACCCATGGTGTCGCTGGTTTTAGTACATACTATTTAGTACAGTAGTATGCACTTCAGTGTGGTGAATTTGTTTTAAACGGGATGATGCAGCCACCTCCCACTCAAGTTCAGTACAACAACAAAACACCAAGCTGAATATTAACTATATGAGCTACAGGTTACCTTTTCATCCATTAGTGTAGACTTAAAGTATAATTAATGCGCTGCGTTTTAAACAAATCCAGCTTTAGTATGTAACAAACACAGGGTGCTGGGAGAAGCTTTCTTACTCGTTTTTGGTGTGCAGCGTTTACTTCTGCTGGAACGCACAGCGCTCTCTAGCGACAGTAACTAAACAATTTCCGAAAGATTGTGAGGTTGCATAGATCTTCTTGCTATTGACATACTATCTTGAACTGTACGTACATTTACAAGTACTGACTGTAGACCATATGTTACTCTATACACTTTATACACTTTTGACACTCATCCTTTTCCACTCAACATTAGAAAGGGACCTCAATGAAACCCCCACCGACCAGATGTTATTTGGATAATGAACTATTCTGAATAGACAATGCCCTTTTTTCTGGAAAGGTAGAGCTTGTTTCCATAGCGTCAACTTCATAGCAGACCTGCTTTTTCTTGGATTAAATCTCGACTATCAAGACATTTACATTTACATTTTCGGGATTTAGCAGACGCTCTTATCCAGAGCGACGTACAGAAGTGCTTCCATAGTAAACATTTCATTACTCTAGTTTAAGTAGACAACAAACCAAGAACACATCTGCTAAAACCTGTTAGAACCGAAGTGTTTTTTTGTTTGTTTGTTTGGTTTTTTTTTAAAGAAATGAAAAAGAAATGAATAAGAGTGTTAGTAAGTAAGTACAAGTCAGCTTAAGTGCTTAGTAAAGAGGTGGGTTTTTAATAGTTTTTTTAAAGACAGCAAGAGACTCAGATGTTCGGACAGACACAGGAAGTTTATTCCACCATTTGGGTGCCAGTATAGAGAAGAGCCTTGATGCTTGTCTTCCTCTAGTCCTGGGTGGAGGATCAAGTCGAGCGAGACTAGTGGCTCGGAGGTTGTGTGGTACAGAGCGGGGTTTTATTAGACCTCGAAGGTAGCTTGGGGCTGGTCCATTTTTGGCTTTGTAGGCAAGCGTCAGTGTTTTAAACTGAATGCGGACAGGTACAGGAAGCCAGCTACAGGAAGATAAACTTTCTCTTTGGATAAGGTGGCAGTTGGGTTTTGTTTTCAGCCTTGGTAAAAAAAAGGATAGCTTCATGGCCTTTTGCTTCAAATGTTTCTGAAGTAAAGTAATTGCAAGTAACAGAAAAAAGTGTGTAAATTTTTTAAATTAGGTCATTTGATCCTCCACCCAGGACTCGAGGAAGACAAGCATCAAGGCTCTTCTCTGTACTTGCACCCAAGTGGTGGAACGAACTTCGAACATCTGAGTCTCTTGCTGTCTTTAAAAAACGATTTAAAACCCACCTCTTTACTAAACACTTGTACTTGTATGCTGACTTGTACTTACTTACTAACACTCACTAATACTAATTCATTTCTTGCAAAAAAAATTGGTTCTAACAGGGTTTTAGCAGATTTGTGTTCTTGGACTGTTGTCTACTTAAACTAGAGTAAGGTAATGTTTACTATGGAAGCACTTCTGTATGTCGCTCTGAATAAAAGCGTCTACTAAATGCCGAAAATGTAAATGTAAATGAATACTTATTTATTTGGATTTAACGTCATGTTTTTACACACTTTGGTTACATTCATGACAGAAACGGTAGTTACTCAATTCATCAGTTCACAAGTTTAATGTCAAACACAGTCATGGACAATTTTGCATTTCTATTTCACCTCACTTGCATGTCTTTGGACTGTGGGAGGAAACCGGAGCAAACCCACACAGACACGGGGAGAACATGCAAACTCCACACAGAAAGGACCTGGGGATCAAACCCAGGACCTTCTTGCTGTGAGGCGACAGTGCTACCCACCGAGCCACCATGCCGCCCAGTCACTTGAATAAAAGCACACTGAGCTGGGAAGAAGTCACAAACATTGTAGTAGGCCTAGTATTGTCTGCCAATTTACTTTGGCCCTGTTTGTAACATAAACTAACTTTTTGTCTATTTAGAGATTTATTTCACAAAAAAATGTAATTAGTGTAATTAATTAATGCAGATTTTGAACATTTATTTTGTGCTATTACTAGTTTTTTAGGGTAATGGGATTAGATTAGATGTGTTCGCTTGATATTGTTTATAACAATCCATTTTTGTAATTTTAGTTTTGTCTTGGCTTATAAGATCGTATTATTGCTTTAATCTAACTGGTTTAAAGGGAAGTTTGGTGTTGATTTGGTTTTGAAGAAGAACTGGTGGAATTTTCCACATCACATTGATCATTTGAAAAATCTTCTAGAATGACGAACAGAACGTAGCGGTTAAAACGACCAATCAGCAGCGATCACGTGACATGGTAAGCATGTCAAACAGCTTCTTACCCCCTACATTAACACACTATATAGGGTTTAAACTAAGAGCTTTTTGCACCCTAACTAGTGCACTATATTTCTCTATAGTATTATATTTAACGTAGAAACTACGTGCAAAACACAGCGCAGGAGGGGAGGAACCCTTACAGAAATAGCTGCTGGATGTGGGAGATCCACGTTTATACCCGTAATAACTGTAAACACACACAAAACGCGACCGACTGACACCGTCCTGCCTGATCGTTCGCAAACAACTTTCTTCTAACAAGGTAAAATGATGGAGCTGGATCGGCGCTTGCTGGTAGCGCACTGTGTTGCCCACGCCCTGTCCGTTATCGCCGGGCTGTTGGTTGTGGTACCGCTGGCACTGAACGGCTCGGCGTTTAAAGGGAGGTGTGCGCTGTTCAGTCAGGGCTTCTGGACGACAGAGAACGGCAGTGGGAGAGGAACCGGACCGGGAGCAGTGGAGCATTTAGTGATGCAGCAGTGGGGTCCTCCCGCAGCATGTCAGTTCGCAACGTTTGTGGGTGTGTTTACTGTTCTGTACGGTGCTACACAGAGCTGGAGGAGTTTATTCTACCTGCACCGCCGCCACGATGAGTGAGTCCATCATTACAACCAATATTACACTGTTACAATGAACTATAGTGTGTTACTCCAATACTGTACTGTAGTAAACTCTGTAGTAAAATCATAGTCTATAATAACAAACTATACCACAATACTGTTATACAGCATCATGATGAACTTTAGTGTGTTACTCTAATTATGATAGTAATAAACCATCATAGTCTGTAATAATAAACTATAACACAATACTGTTATATAGCTTCATAATGAACTATAGTGTGTTACTCTAATACTCTACAGTAATAAACCATCATAGTCTATAATAATAAACTATACCACAATACTGTTATATAGCTTCATAATGAATTATAGTGTGTTACTCTAATACTATTCACTAAGAAACTATCATAGTCTATAATAATAAACTATAACACAATACTATCATACAGCTTCATAATGAACTATAGTGTTACCTTAAAACGCTACAGTAATAAACCATCATAGTCTATAATAATAACTATAACACAATACTATCATACAGCTTCATAATGAACTACAGTCGACCCTTGACTTACATTTACATTTTCAGCATTTAGCAGACGCTTTTATCCAAAGCGACTTACACAATGAGCTGAACACAATGAGCAACTGAGGGTTAAGGGCCTTGCTCAGGGACCCAACAGTGACAACTTGGTGGTGGCGGGGCTTGAACCGGCAACCTTCTGCTTACTAGTCCAGTACCTTAACCACTGAGCTATCACTGGCCATATTCTATAATTAGACTTACGAACTTAATTGGTTCCAAAGGGTTGTTCTTCAGTCAAAATGTTCGTTAGTTAAACCTATTTTTCCCATAAGAAATAATGTAAATAGAATTAATCCGTACCAGACCTCCCAAACCACCCCCCTTACCTAACCTTTCTAATGTCTTAAATGGTCTTTTTTGTTATAAATACAAGTATATTTCTCTTAAATCTTAAATTATAGAATAGACATTCCTGTAATAAACAATAATAAACAAAAATACACAGTAGTACTGTACATAAAACACATACATCACATTTCATACACCATAATACACCATCACATACACCATAATACATTTCCTTTTTTTTATAAAATGTATCTAGCAGAAACAACAATAACTTTCATATTTCTCTATTATTTCCTTCTTTATTTTAATAGTATTGTATTTCGTAGGTGTAATTGCACGAAAGAAACAATTCTTTACTTAGCTATTTCCTTCTTCTCTCTTACTCACTGTCCCCTCTGTCTTATACACAGTGACAGCTACTGGCAGGAGTAATTATGCAACAACAAATGTAATGTTTCTCAGCTCTGTGCTCTCTCTGCTCCTTATTTGGGGAAATTTTAATATTGAAAACACCATCGTCTGTGCGAATGTTCTCTCACTGTATACATACAGAGAGAAAGACGGTCGGAGTTAACTTGTTCGTGACGTCACGTGTTTCGCGAATTTCGGTTCGTAATCCGAAATTTGTTCGTACATTAAGTTGAAAAGGATCGCTTGTAACCCAAAATGTTTGTATGGTAAACCATTCGTAACTCTGTATAGTTTATTACTTTAATACTCTTAACTAGGAAACCCACGCAGAGAACATGCAAACTCCACACAGAAAGGACCCGGACGACCCCACCTGGGGATTGAACCCAGGACCTTCTTGGTGACAGTGCTACCCACTGAGCCACTGTGTCGCCCCTGTATGCAGATACACATACACCAAAAACCAAATCATATTCAGATGACAGGTTTGGTCCCCAGGCGGGGCGGTGTTTGCATGTTCTCCCCGTGTCTGTGTGAGTTTCCTCCGGGAGCTCCGGTTTCCTCCCACAGTACAAAAACATGCAGTCAGGTTAATTGGTGACACTGAATTACTGATAGGCTCCAGCACCCCAACCTCGCAACCCTAATTGGATAAGCGGTTAAGAAGTAAGTGAGTGAGTGTAATAAAAATATCAAATAGTAATTTCTTTTTGGGACAGTTATTTTAACTATACTACCCTAAATAGTAGAGACAAATCTCTACTGTTAGGCACATCAGAATGTATTTATTAGTCCCACATATCTATTAAACACACTATTCAGTTGCTGAATGAATTACCACCATTTAATGCTGAACTGTTTAAATGGGCAGTAGAGTCCTCTGGTCACTGACTACCTGATCTGATTTCATAGGCAGTTTATTCTTACTTTGTGTTGCAGTACCTTGTTTTCGGCATTTCTTACACTGCTACTGAGCCTGTGTGTGCTTTTTCTCTCTGGTGGGGCCAGTGCGACTCTTACCCTTGGCCTTGTGTCCTGGTGCAACACTGTCACCAATCACAACACCCGACCATACAGGTAAGCATATTAATATTGTACAATGAGCAAAATTCAGTGACCTAAAGCTAGGGTTATGTTTTTTTTACTGATGAACCCAATTGTATTGTGTAAGTATAGAAACAGTCGAATGTGACACCTACAACTCACTGGAAAAAGATGGGAAAGAAGCAAAATAAGACTCAGGTCATACAAGTGAAACTGTTCTGGAATACAGTTTAACTAGTACAAGGCAAGATCATCAAGATTAAGTATAAAAGGAGCATCCACAAAAAGCATATTCTTTGCCAGCAAGGCTGGGTCATGGTTCACCATTTTGTGCTAAATTTTGTGAGAATTGACAGTATTTCTTAGTGCAAGATTGCAATGAATTCAAGTCTTTCACCATGTACAGTTCATAGTATCATTAAAAGATTCAGGGAGTCAGGGGAAATCTCGGTGCGTAAAGGCCAAGGGCGGAAACCGCTGCTGAATTTACATAACCAACGAGCCCTTAGGCAGAATTGTTTGAGAAGCTGTCATACTACTGTGATGGACATAGCTACATGGGCTTGGAGTACTTGAGTATTTTTTAAAATCATTGTCACTTAACACAGTCTGCTGCTGCAACCTAAAACCTTTCCACATTTATGCTAGGAGAAAAATACTTTTCATCTGTTTCATTTTTATTAATAACCATTAAAAACCTCGCTGCCATTAAGCTAGAAGGAAAACTGTACAATGTGAATTGAATAGAATGTGAAATGCTAAGTGAACCTCTCAGGGATGAAACTTCAGATTTGTTAATTTGCATAGCTGATTTACTACTGTTTTTCTCTTCAGTTGTGCCGAGTCTCAGTCAGTGCCACTCTACTTGGATGTGGAAACGTCCTCATTCTACTCAGAGCTTACCTGTGCACAGGTACAGCATGGAATAACCTCACATTTAATAAAATTATCTACAGTTTTTTGTTTGAAGTTACAGTTTTCTGCTTGAAGAAAGAAGGCTAATGATACACTATGTTTTTAATAATGCAGTAAGATTGGGTTGTATTAACTCTGTAATACTGAATAACTGTATTTATTTTAAGGTGCTTACGTTATGCATACTGTCTATTTGTGCTCTGCAGATCTCTCTGTGGTGTGTAACAGCTCTGTGGTTGGCTCAATCCATTTTGTCCTTCCTGAGACTTTACCACTCTCACAGCCAGCAGATTAGTGGACCTTGTCTGCTCAGAGAAAAGGAGCTTCTGTTGGGCCAATCTCATGTAGATTGTCCATGCCAACACCCTCATTCCCCCACCTGCTGTTTTTGTTTAGTCTCCTAACTTTGTTTAATGTGTTGAGAAAAAACACCTTGAGCTTTTTGTGGGTGTAGTAGATAGCATGAAGCAGCTCTATCCTCAGTGTGGAGCATCTTCCAGCATTCATTCACTATATCTATTGTTGCTATATAATTTTAAGTAATAAGGCCTTTTTCCACTGCACACTGTACTATAACTTTTGGTACCATAAAACTAAAAGTAATTTTTTCCTTAACCATAGGTACTTGGGGTGTAACAGTTTGCCTAATATATATTGAAATTTAATAAGTTATTTCGACCTGCGACCTGTATTCAAACATGAAAACTATTTCAGCAATGAATTTGCTCAGAATTTTGATATTTGTTTAGCTGAGATTTCTTTTTGTATCATGATTATACAGTGATCATGATTTAGAACCTACAGTGGCATTTCTTTTCCTTGTGTGATTACTGTTTTTAAATGTGCAGTGGAAAAACAGCTTTTTGTCCATGCATGGCTGTAAAATATGAAAAAGTGAAAACACCCAAAACACATAAGACAGAAATGTCTTTAAAATAAGCTTTAAATATTGTTTACATGATGCCACTTAAACTGGCTACTTTACTAATTCATTTGTAAATGGGTATGTGTTTAGAACTGGGTGATGAGTCACTGCTATGAATAGTATTATTAAGAGATAATACTAATGATGATTGCAAACTATCCAATTTTATAATTACCTATATAAGCAGTGATAGATCAGATTTACACTTACTTAACTATAAGAGTAAAGCCTGTCTCAGTCTTTCCTATGACTAACCAGTCACAATTGTTTCTGAGCCTACAGCAGTCTGACTGACTTCGGTTGGCTGGGAAGAAACAAAAATAAGGTTACAGAAAAAAATTTCATTTATTAATGAAAGAAATTGAGTTTAGCATAATGTTTAAACCTCACAAGATAGACTTATGATGAAGTCTGAGATGATACAATAATATATTGTCAGCTTTAATTGCTGAAGTCTTGATGAAGCACTACATAATCCCAGATTCAAGGGAAAATTATCATTTAAAGGCACTGACAAAGTGCTGAACAGTAACTGCCCATTCCTTGGTTCGAGTAATTCCATTTAGTACTATTTATTTGCTATTAGTTACCTGGATTTCTTTTTCTGTACAAAAGTAGACTGTGTTGTACCTTTACCTTTTTTGTTAGTTTATTTTAAGGGCATAGTTCATGGGCTTTTACCTGATTGAAAGAATTGTTAAAAACAAATGGCAAAGTCACTTCTGGAACCCAAGCTATTAAAACAAAGCAGTAACTGTTCAGCTCAGTACAGACTGTTAGCAGTCAAGCTGCATTGAAACTATGAACAGGGAAACTTTAATTATCTCTAAATAATCTTTAGCTGTACAAAGTGTAACATTTTAAGTGTAAACGTATTATTGCACTTATACAGCACAGTTTTATACATACCGCTAATTTAATTTTGTCCACTTTTACAATATTACAGTGTAAACTGTTGTTTAATGACAATTATTAATATGAAGGAAACATATTGCAGATGTCTTGCAAATAAAATATTGTTACGTGATGTAAAGTGAATGGGAACTAAGACTAGAATGTTGCATGTGCTCAGCACAGACCCATGCTGCTTTACTGTGAACGTATAGTGCTATGCACATGTTTTCTGCTTGCATGCTCCTGAATGTTCTTTCTACTCCCACCGTGTGAAAGTTTCTCATATGGCGCTGTTTGTGAAGATGCGGCCACTGGGGAAACTACCTAATTTCCCTTTGTCTGCTGAGCATCTGGTGCTTATTCAGAAAATGAGAAAGCACAGAATGTAAAGAATTGAGGTGATGCCTTTCACATCTCTGACCTTTCTGACCCCAGTGGTTGTGGTGACACACGAACAGCTGATTGGGAAACTTGAGGGGATGGAATAGAGAAGTTCATTTCTAAGTTAGTAATGAGAGAAATGCTATTGCTTTAAGCTCATTTTAAATAGCTGTTATTGTTTACATGCAATTTCTCAACCTGTGAATAGTAATAAAGTTGTATGTTATGCCTTGTTACATTTACATTTTAGGCATTTAGCAGACGCTTTTATCCAAAGCGACTTACAGTATACAGTCTAAGCAATTGAGGGTTAAGGGCCTTGCTCAAGGGCCCAACAGCTGCAACCTGGCAGTGGTGGGGTTTGAACCGGCGACCTTTTGCTTACTAGTCCATTACTTTAACCACTAGGCTACAACTGCCTTTTGTTACATTCATATTTCTTTTTTGTTTTTTAAGGAAAATCTTGTGTGATGCTAAAGCTTTAAAAAATTCTATCAAAATTTTCAGTGAAAGTCCAAAGTATACTTAATTAGGCCATTGGGTTATAAAGGTGGTAACGATGTAATGGTTAATATTTAATATTATCAATATTTCTACTATTGCAAAAAAAAACTACTATTGTTAAAAAAAAACAAGTGTTTAATAGGACTGAATTGAGATTCTAGAATCTTCTAGCTATTGAGGAAAAAACAATTGTCTGCTGTAGTTCACCACTATGTGTTTACACTTTGCTGTAGTAAACACTTTAGTCAAAATACTTTAATATACACTTCTAATCTAATCTTGTTGTTCCCATTACCTGATTCATATATTTCTCTTTTTAAGTGCACAAAGTAAGGAAGCAATGACTGGAAGGGATAGAGGAAATAATTCTACAGTAATGCAACTTATCAATCAATATTTGAAAATCATTTTAAACAATACTGGCAGTAAACATTAATTTATAAATATTAATATTCCACTAACATCTCCCAGGCAGTATTTTAGAAATAAATTGCAATTTTAATCAACAAATAAAACTTTTATGCACTGTAATATATTTTTAAATGTTTAAATACACATTCTACCTGCTACATTGTTTAATTAGCTATATGGTGTATTTTGTATTTTTACCTTGTATGTATCTAGTACTAAATTTATCAGCAACAGTGAGCTTACACGAGACAGTAAAATGAAATAAAAATAAATTCTGCCTAGAAACACGTGTAGCCGTGCTAGCATTTTATCTCCGACCACCTCAGAACAATATGTTGCAAAAGCCTGCATGGGTTATACTTAAAGATTCAAAGAACAACTTTTTACTTTTCCGGCTAAACGACATAAAAGATGTAGAATCGGTGTGGTGGCATCCAAGGACGGATTAAGGATAGTCTGGGCCAAAGAGTTGCCCAGGGATACACCCCCCCACCCCAACCCTGCACGCACCCCCCCACCCCAACCCTGCACGCACCCCCCCCCCCCCCCCTCCAAAAACATAAATAAATTAATACATTAAACAACCTGTCAATAACTAACCCTAACACAAGAATCTATTTTATAGAAGTTTCTTTCTACTCTTCTTTCTTGCAAAGTCATCCACTAATTCATCAAAATTAAGCTGTCTGACCAAATCTGATTCAATGGCCAGAAGTGACAGTGAGTTCAGGCGGTTTTGGTGCATCCTAATCCTGAGTTCATTCTTAATACGAGCCAGTTTGGAGAATGAACGCTCCCCTTCACAATTTGTGATAGGCACAGTCAAAATAAGTCTAAGTGCTATGTACACATTTGGAAAGGTTGACTGTAAATTCAAATTTATCATGGTTTTGAGCATTTTACAAGGACATTTTTCTTTTTCTGTTATGAATGATTTGTATTGTATCAATTCATCTGCCAGGCTCCTGTTCAGATCTGAAGGATATGCTGCAGCGAGTGAGTTAGCCTTTAAAGTGAGCTCACTGTTGGACATGTTGTCAGGCATGAAAAGAACATCAAATAGCTCAGTTAAGTGTGTGTATGCATTCAAACTGCTTGAAATTGCTTGTCAAATTTAAATAATTGCAAAATTGCTAAATTAATTTGTGTCTCTGCGCTTAAGAGAAATTGAACATAATAATTTTGAAACAATACAAATTCAGAAACATTAAGTAAGGGCCTGAATCGCATATTTGCAACAAAACGTCTGTTATGAAATATGGTAGCTTGCCTGGCAATTTGTAGGTCCCTAGAAAGTCAAGGAGCCATGGTAAACGACTTCTATGGAAGTCAAGGGCCCCATAGCAGGGGCCCTCGTGATCAAGGGCCCTCTAATGGTATGCCCTGCTCTTCTCTAGGGCCCCCTGGTAGGGGCTCTCATAACCAGGGCCCTCGAAAAATATGCCCCCCTCTTTCCTAGGACCCCTAATATCCAGAAGTCGAAGTCAGAGCAGTGCCACAACGCCTCATCCATTTTCATAAGGGGCCCAAAAGCATGGCTAGGGCCCCCAAGAGGCCCTGGGGTCAAAGTCCCTAATAGTCAGAGGATCCTTAAAATGGAGGGCCCTCGGAAATAAAAATATATTGTATCATAAATGTTGATAGGCATCGCAAAATGTTTTGGGCCAGGGCCCCCCCGGGGCCCCCTGACCTCAAGGGCCCCTGGGCGCTGGCCCCACTGGCCCGGTCAGTAATCCAGCCATGGTGGCATCAAGATCCATAATTTATCCTCTTGTCTAGATCAAGAATGCACCTAATATATAATAATAAAGTGCATTCAACTAAATAAATTTTATTATAAATGGCAATTAATCAAACGTAATCTAAAATGTAACTCAATTTTACAAATGTATCTTACGATGATCAATAAAAATATTTCTGTTCTATACTTCTATCCTGCTACAAAGTCTTTGTGGTTAAAGTGTTTTTAAGTGTTGTAAAAATTTGGTGAAATTCATATAGCCATGTATTTTCATCATAGTTTGGGTACCTGGAAAAGCTAAACATTTTTTAAATAGAGGACACTGCTGCCCATCTTTGCAGTACTTCCTGGAGTCAAGAAAATCTAAGTTGCTCTAAATAAAAGTTTAATAAATGCTGAAAATGCTAACTAGATTATGAAGTTAGATTTGAGGTTTGGAATGGTGTAAAAACATCATTTTGACCACCTCCTTATATTTTCTAAAGAAAAAAAATGTTTATACCATGTTTTATATATACATTCCTCTATCATGCCCATAGCACCTTAATCTGTATCACTTTAACCTGCATAGCACCTTAATCTTAATCTGCACCTTAATCTGTATATTGTTTTTAGCTGTATATCTTGTTTATAGTACATTCAATAATATATTCAACTTCATAGATCTTGTTCATACCACTGCTATTTACCCACTGTAAATAATGTACAGTATATCATAGATACCGTATCCTGCACTTTCTGCTTATTGCACTTCTGGTTAGATGCTAAACTGCATTTCGTTGCCTTGTACTTTTACATGTGTAATGACAATAAAGTTTAATCTAATCTAATCTAATCTAATCTATGCCCCAATTAACATGTGATAAATCAGTATGGAAAATGAAGATTTAAATAAATGTAGTGTCACAGTGACCCCCACAGACAGAAAACACACAGAAAAAGATAGGGTTATCACATCTTTGTTGCTTTGACTCCTAAATAATCAGAAATATTCTGAATGTAAATTATCTGATAGAATAGTGTTATAAGAAGTGCAAAATATTTGAACAATAAAAAATTCACATTTCCTTAAATAACATTCTCATAAAGAGAGATTCCTGACAAATTGCCATTGCTGTATAGAAGTATTTCTTATTTTTAAGTATACCATACCATAAATTTTAAGTTATACATTTACAGTAATTCACACATTCATTAATTTTAAGATAAATAAAAATAATGGTTACATCATAAAAACTAAATTAATAAAGACTTTTGGCTATAACATTATAACTTGGCAAATGTAATAGATTTTCATGTAATCAAAACATGCAAATATTCAGGTTCAAAATAGGTGTGAACATAAAACAAAACAGGCTATTAGTAAGTCATTGTGAGTATTTCACTGTTATTGGACAGAATGTCATGGTAAATTGGCTACTGGCATACACATATTTAAAATATTATTTCATACATCAGTTCATACATTTTAAATCAATATATAAATGTTTTAATGCCCAAGTCAATAACAGAAATAAGCTAGGAGGTTATTCTTCTTACAGTGGTTCTTAAACGTTTTCTTCAGCTGGGCCACAGTAAACAAATGGATGAGTCTAGGTGTTACCTGTGGTGTACTACATTATCACAAAAAGGCGAAAAGCCTTTGGGAATACTGAGCATATGTAGTAACCCCTATTTTGGCATTTGCTGACACTATGCACTGCTCATGTGATATACTGTACTGCACTGTTAGGTAACTGTGAGTAATGCACATACTCAGCCTATAATTAAAATTCTTAGTAACTCCTGTAACAGTCACCAGCCCTGGCAAAGTACAATATCTCATATGTTCCTGTAGTCATATTTTATTATCACCTTGACTTATGCACATCAAAAAAGGGCAGTTTGATGTTGTGGGGTCTTTTCTGTGAGATGCTCCCTGAATCAGTTTTTACAAAAGTACTAAGAAAGTCTGTTTCATATGGGAAAATGTAAACTAACATTACAATAACAAATATAATCAGACTTGCAAACTGTAAATAGAAACAAACATTGTTAACAAATTAACCAGGAGTCATTTTAAATCATCATCACATTTAAAAATATGTTTGTGTATTCTTTAACTACATTATTAGACAACACCAATCCACTGTCTGCTTTCATTAATTCTATTTTAAGTGGAATTATATGCATGCTAGCAAATGTACATAAAAAAGACAATAGTTGTATGTCTTTATTAACAGGCCTGGCATAACTGTAATATAAGGCCTCATTTGTGTTTGTTAGATTAATACTATTGCACAAAATACATATTATTATTGGTAATAAATGTATACATTCACATACATTTTAATTGCTTTAAAGTTCAGAAAAGGTTGGTTAAAGGATGTGAGTATTGCTCTGAGTGCTACAGTATATAAAATCCCTTCCTGACAGCATCTGCCCTGCATTGTATAGTATTGTAGCCTTTAGTAGTGGTTACTGCTTAAACAGAATAATACCATCTGCCTTCACTCCTGATCACCCTCACTTTCTCTCTCTCTCTCTTGCGCTCTCTCTCTCTCTGTCACTCACTTTCCATCATGCTGTCACTCTATAACACTCTCTCTCCCTCTTTCTTCACAGTCTTTTTTCACAGTCCCTTGTTGTAGGTCAGCACCTTGCAATCTGTTGCCATGGCAATTTCTGGCTCAAGGTGAGATGTCTCAATCTGTGAAGTAAAAAAAAAAGCTCAACAAGCAGCTTTCTGCCAAAACACCCATCATTTATCACACAAACTGCATACACAAAATCACACATTGCACATTAATGCATGCTTACAATACAAACAGAGACATACAGTGTGCATACAGTTTCAGGGCCAGTGATAGCTCAGTGGTTAAGGTACTGGACTAGTAAACAGAAGGTTGTCGGTTCAAGCCCCGCCACCACCTAGTTGCCACTGTTGGGTCCCTGAGCAAGGCCCTTAACCCTCAATTGCTCATCGTGTTCCGCTCATTCTGTAAGTCGCTTTGGATAAAAGCGTCTGCTAAATGCTGAAAATGTAAATGTTTCAAATTTTTCACCCATAATGAAATTACAGAAAAAGGTATAACTATAAACCCACAATTAATAGTGTTATAGTCATTTAGTCACAGAAAACAAGAAAATGCAGTTTTTACATTTATGTGGCTAACAAGTGTATTCAAAGTGTATTATCTGTACACCTTTGTTATATCTAAAATCATTGGCCAGTATTAGATACACCCACCATAAATGTGAATGTTACTGACTCAAATACAGCTGATACAGCTGATAGGGCAGAGGGGATTGATGAACTGTGCATAGCTACATTTAGCAAACGTGCATATATATATATATATATATATATATATATATATATATATATATATACTGTACATACAGTATATATATAGTTTTTTAGTTAAAAGGTAAACATAGCAAAATTAAATATTACCTCTGACATTTGTGGGAAGAGGCTGATAGCAAGGGGCAGAGACAGACCAAATACTGCCAAACACACCAAACTGTGGACAGGCAGCATGAGCCTGCGGTGGGCTTGCATCACTGGAAGCCTGGAAAAGATGTAGAATAACACACGCATTGAGGAATAATAATTACTATAACTATAAATAATTAAAATCACAATAAATTTATGACTGCATACTTTTCCACAAAGGCCATGATTATAGGAGGGAGGACAAAGATGGGCATTGGCAGGACTACACGTGTAAATGCTGTTTCCATCAGTGCCTGTGGGAAAAAAATTTTTTTTACATTTTAAAATGTATATATTTTTTGGGTTAAGACTCTTGAGTGTGCAAGTACTTTAAACTTACATGCTTTGCAGCTATCCGTGAGGAGCCCACCACATTCCCGTTCTTGTCTAGCACATCAATCCCCTCTGAGAGCTCATTGTGTCTCATTAAAGCAACATTGCACACATTTGCACTGGCTGAGATGAGAAAAAACATGTCAAGTCACTATTACTTATGCAGTCCATTTTACAGTTAGCATAGACCAAAGTGTTGCACAGTAAAATTTGTCAACATACATGTTCACACACATAGTCAAACAGAAGTACAGATTTTGAATGTAAATAACAGGACAAGTAAAGCACAAATGACTTGATGCAACATATGCCTTAAAAACTGGATAATATATTTCAATTTTACTTTGACTATATTTCTAAAATATATATTTTAAAAAAAATATGTACTTTCTATTCACTTACATTTCTAAGCACACATCTAGAATTACCAGTTTTTTCTGTTTCTATTTTGTTTGTATCAGACTTCATCATTATATTGTGAATTCTGTTTAGTTTATGTGTAAGTAAATAAGTGGGAAAAAATACATTTGTGCGAATAAAAAGCAAAAACTGTAAACTGTAAATTAGGCAATTAATAAAATACACTGCATTCGAATCTCAGCTCTGCTGTTGGTGGGTGGGCTTCTACACTGATATGATTGACTCTGTCTGAGATTGGGCAGACCGAATTGATTTCTCATTACCGCTGCAATTGTAGCCTTTGCTAATTGGTCATAGACACCTGAACAGAGGTGGAGAATAATGAAGAGCAGTGCGCAACTCTCCGTACATGATGCTAATCCCTGAGTAAACCTGCCTCGGACAGGTGTCAGAGGAAGCGTGTGCTAGGCATGGCCCTCCTCAGTCAGGGTAGGGGTCTGCAGCAGTGAGAAGTGATGCACTTGGATATTTGGATATAAAAAGTACAAAATGTAAAAAAAGATACTAGAGCATGAATAATACTGCACTTTAAACCATCAGTAAAGGAACGGTTTAGTAAGTCAGAGCAGTACAGACCTACAGCAGGAAAAGGGACGA
Source organism: Trichomycterus rosablanca (assembly GCF_030014385.1). Lineage (NCBI taxonomy): Eukaryota > Metazoa > Chordata > Actinopteri > Siluriformes > Trichomycteridae > Trichomycterus > Trichomycterus rosablanca. The sequence continues at coordinate 29,972,628 of NC_085995.1, forward strand.
ATCTCTGTATGATGAGTCGGGTAGCAGGGTTAAATTTCTTGGCTTTATCAATGAGTACATTTAAACCCACCTAAAACAAACAAAAAAAAACAATGATTTAGCTATTACATACTTTCAAAATTAGGATAATAAAATGTAATAAACTATGATCATCTCAAACCAATAGCAGACATAAAACAAAAAATCTTCCACAGACATGCAGTATTACAAAAGTATAAAAATAGAACGAAACAAAAAAAGCACAAACCGCAATAGAGACGGCACTCGTCACAGCTCCCAGGTAGCCCTGAATAAATCTAAATGTGGGTGTGGGCTGAAGATAGAAAAACATCAACATCAAGCTCACATTCAGTACTTTCTGTCGACTCTTCTATGCATTCCTGAACACCAACACACACACTAACAGCCTGGCGTGCTGATGGCCTGGGGTCGGGGGAGCAGATGCAGAACAGATGTCCTGCTTTAAGCAGCAACTAAAGATCATTCATACGGAAACGACATAATGCATCACTTCACTGAAAGTATATCTGTAATTACATTAAAATCATTAACAATCTGACCTGAATTAAGTGAATAAACTCATACCTTTGTGGCATTGCGGTTGGCAAAGTTCACACAGGCATTATGGCTCTGATTTAACCACTGTGGGACAGACAGAAAAACAATGAATCAGACTACACACTGAAAAAGTACAAACAGCTTGACCCACATTGATCATTCTTTTAATCTCTCCCAAATAATTTCCTGAAGAAACACATCAATTATTTTCTATATTAGCTCTTTCAGGTAAAAAACAAACTATTTACATGTTACTGACTGTTTTCCTTATTGTAACCTTTTCTTTTATTTAGATTCATTGTTTCCAAACATTTTACAGTCCCATACATTAAACCTTCTTAAGTACTTTCTTAAGTGCTACACACACACACACACACACACACACACACACACTTTAGTCTGTACTTGAACTAACTTGTGATCGTTTTCCGAAATTGTGTGTATGTATACACAATAACAATAGGCCTATTCTATCTTTTTTCCTTTCGGCCATACCAGACTTGGCATAGTTTTTTATGAGAGATGTCCTTCCTTCCTCCTAGTTCTATCCGGGCTTGGGACTGGCAGTAAGATAGATAGGATTGGTAGAAAGGTCCATTATAAAATGTTATATCATAATCTATGAAGACTTATTTATCAGTTAAGACAGATCCACAAAAGCTTAACTGACATTTATTTGACAGATGCACTGATTTGATTTTAACAGTAATTTAACAGTTATATTAGGAACCCCCATCACATTTGAAAGTACAACTAGGATATATGTACCCGTGTTTACAAAATAAAAGTATTTTTTGGTAAGTATTATTAGCATTAATTATTGTATTAATATTTACCTGCCAGAACACAGTGGATGCCAGAGTCTGGTTTGGAAGGAGAAGACCCACCACCTACAAGAGACATGTAAACATGCACATGTGTAGATTAATTTTAATGATTAACTTTATTATGGAACTATCGAAAAAATGAACTTGCCAGTGACCCAACACTCCTTAAAGCATAATTCCCAATTAAAACGTAAACTTTTTATGTACTAAAGTGGAAAGTGGAAGCGGATAGCTAAACAAGGTCCCTGGAAACTTTTTAGTAGTTTATTGTATATGACAATTATGTTAAAACCAAATTTAACCTATTTCTTACATTGTAATGCAGTAATGAAGACAACATACTAATTTGGCATACTATTTCATACAAAAAATGCTGTTAAAATTAATGTTTTTTTAATTATTATTTTAAGCATTCTGTTACTCTGGCTGAATAATTCTACAAATAAACTAATGAAAATATAATGATTAAAATCACAAGTCTGATGCTAAACTCCCTGTTAGTTTTACCTGTAAAACAACTAGCTGAACTATCTAAATAACCTTTTAGTGACTTTTATTAGGGGAGGGGGTATTTTTTCTTTTTTCTCCCAATAGTCTTTTCCAATTACCAAATGCAATTCTTCTGCCGCTTGCACCACCCCGACCCTGACCGAGAAGAGCCCCTGACAAGCATATGCCCCCTCTGACACATGTGCTGTCAGCAGCTGCCCTCCTGTTACGCCCTGACAGCAGACGGCACATTTATGCAATGGCAAAGAGGAGAAAACATGTCAACCTTCTATCTCTCAGACAAGGCCAACTGTGCTTGTTGGACACTTGGCCAAGTCAATAACACCACTAAGATTCAGAGCTCAAGTTCTCCTTGGCAATGACCAATACGCCACACAACCGGCCTAGTAACATTTAATTACATGTTACGTAGTAACATTAAATTAGGGTAAAGAAGGTATAGAATTATTTGTAGCCCCTTTGATAATCAAAAATATATACCAGTTTTATAATCTACAAACTCAATTCCAAAGGTTGAGCCAGAGGTAAAATACAAATGAAACAGAGCAGTGATTTGTCAAATGTATTCTCCAGGTATTTAGGGAGAAATAAATTATTTTGCCTCATACAATGTAATCATTTTTATAAATATACACGAATTCTTAATTCAATGCCTGCAACACATTCCAGGCAGGTTTGGACAGGATCAGTATTGGATGGACAGGATCAGTACTGGAAACTGGTGAATAGGTAACAGGTTAAGCTATTGTGAATGGGTATAAAATGAGCATTAACCACAAGTTTTTACAGGGTTCCTCAATGCACAGTTGCATGAAGATCTCACTGTCTACAGTCTATAACATTAATAATGATTTAAAAAATATATACAAAAAATAATTAATTAACTTCTTATTATATTAATATTTTAATTATTTAAAATATTAAATACTTTGTATTGTTTTAATAGCGTGCATTCTAATTGCTCTTTGTATTTATCTACATTTTGCCTGTCACATTTTTTTTTTAAACTGGGTTTGTACATTGATCATTTTAGTGTTTTAATATTTAATATTCAAATGTAATACCATTAATTTATCTCCTAATACAAAGCTTTACATATATAGTTAAACTATTAAGGCTATTAACACTTACTATTGGTGTTCCAAAAGGAACATAACCTGGAAAGAAACAAAGAACAATTAATAGAATAGTAACACATCACTGGAAAAAGCTTTCTACTGTATATACCAGTGCTAATTTATCATTTTAAATATTTCAAACTTTGGGCATAAACAGAAACCATACAGTAAAAAGTCACTCTTTGCATCTTGGTCATCTGAGTAATTTATTTTTACTGAGCTGTTTTTTACAGCCCCTACAAGAGCATCCAATAACACTTTGAACCAGAGCCCTGAAGCTACTTTAGATTAAAGGTGGAATGGGTGCATTTACACTTAAAATATATATCATCATAGTTAACTTGCTCTAGGGTTCAGTGGTTAATGGAAAACTAAAATAAATACGCTTGCAGCCTCTTATTCATCATCAGTACAAATTGAGATTTAAACAGATAATTTTTTTTTGCTTTCACAACACAGACTGCACAAAGCCTTACAATTGATAGACTGTTAAGACTCCACTATACTCTAGAAATAGCACTATAATGGGACCGGCTCCTCATCTATTTAAGTTCTGTCAAGTTTTATTGCTGCCAATATTTTTTTATTGATTTTACTATAACTTGTTCAGTACAAATGGTTAGCTTTGTTAGACTTGTTGTAGATTAGGTTGTAGGTTTTATGGAGTAAAGCCTGCAATAGTCTTTATTAGTGCTGCTCCATGACTGTTCAATGTTTATTAAAACTACCTTTCTATTAAAATTTATTGCACACATCAGATAATTGAAAGTTTTCCAAAGCTGTTTTAATAAATTTCTCATTTTCTTCCCATTTTAATCTTATCCAACTACCCGATTACATTTTGCTTCTTCTACTGCTGCTGACCTTCACTAAGGCTTTAACTACCACACGCCACACGCCCTCTCCAACATGTGTGTGTCCATTTTCCCCCATTTCATTTGTGCAGGTGCCATCAATCAGCCAGGAGAGTTCGTAATTGCAGCAGTTATAAGTAATCCCCTATGGCACTCCCACCCTCGGACGAGCCAATCATTGTCCGTATGCACCTGGGCAGCCAGTAGCAGTCTAAAGCTGTTTAGATTGCAGTATAAACAAGTCTTTATTATTTCCAGTTTAGCCATAGTCAATTCCCACCTTCATGAAGACGACTTCCATTCTGGAAGGGAAAAAGCTAAAAATTACTTCAACGTGACAAGCAGCCCTTTTTAAAACAGCTGCTGATGAAAATTTTATACGGCAGCACAACATACTTCAGGAAGGGTGCTAACTGCTCTATGTAGTTGACACAGGTCGAGATTTAAACTCGCCATCTTCTGACGTTAATGCAAACTTTTGACATTAATGCAAACTCAAATGGTTGCCATGTAGTATAATATCAGACCCATGGTGAAAATATGTCAAACACTATTTTAACTATTTGTTTAAAGGAACATTATTATTTGCAGCTTTCCTACTGTTCTCCAATCCTTCACACAATAAAACCTAAATGTACCTGACATGCGAAAAGGCATGAAGATCTTCTGTCCAGTGTCAGGGTGAATAATAGCCTGTAGTGGGATAAACAAATCTCATCATTATATTTCAGTCATTATATACATCAGTCATTACATTTGTCTATGCTTATTAATATACAGCAAACATACAGGTTTGGTCTTACCTGCTTCACCTTTTGAGCCTCCCATAACTAAAAAGTAACAATTATTTTATTAAGAGAAAAACTTATACAAAATGTGGTTTTCAAATAGACAAAGTATGCAATTTTAGATAATACTACGAAGTTTGCTGTGAAGCAGATATCAAGAACGCTAAGGCACATAAGCATAATAACTTCTGCTTTGCTAGTAAGTATACAAAGCTTCTGTCTACATTCACTGGCTATTTTTGCACATGCTTGCTATACAGGTGTTGTACTTACACAATTTCTGACTGCAGGCAATATGTTGCTATACACAATGTCAGCCACTCTTATGTACTGGTAAAAGTGTATGTCACTGCTGTGCTGAGATTGGCCCAATTACTGTACATCTGGTCTGTGCTTGTTTAATAATGGTCCCTTGATGAATGGTGTAGAGGGCATCTAAGATCTGGCACAATTTGGCCCAAGAAGTGCAAGGCTTATGATGAGAAAAATACTATACCCACAGACATGCATGGAGGTGGGTCAGTGATGATGTGGAGATGTTTTTCAGCTCTATGAACTGCCAATGTCGACTGTGTGTGGCATAATGGGTCTCTTTCAATTAATAACTGAGGTAGATGGGATAACAAAGTGTAGAGAGCAAAAGATGGGCTATATTCAGTAATTGTATAACTACTTTATCAATATGGCCAGTGTAACTTTAAAAATGATAAAGGAGTGTACATAACAGATCAGCCCCAGTTCTGGACCGCTTTGCTTGGGGGGGGGGGAGGGGCAGTAAAACCCAGGTGCGTCGTAGTGGGGGGCAAAGTGGGATAGAGTCACCAGGGCCCCAAATCGGGGGAGGGCCGTAGAGGGCACAATGAGAAAAGAAACGTAGAAATAGAGCACCCGATGTGGATCGGCAGTCCGGCAGACGCGCCTGGTACATGCAACCGAGCGCTGGTTCACCAAGAGCGGCCGCGGTTCGAAGGGGGCCCACGGCCACTTCTTGTGCATAAGGCCCAGAATTTGGTGCTACGCCCCTGCTTGGGGGGGCAAGGACACAATTTGGGGGGGCAATGCCCCCCTCAGCCCCCCCCTAGCGCCGGCCCTGTAACAGATAAGCGTACCTAATAAAGTACACAGTAAATGGATACATGATTAGTGTTTTACCTGTTGATCTGTTGTTCCTGGGGGAAGAGTGCCTCGTTTACAGTCATTCAGGAGTGCAATACATTCCTTTAGGTGAGTCTGGATGGATTAAAATTTTAATATTAAACAATTAAACAAGCTAAATTATATATAGTATACAAGAAGAACATCACACAGATTACAAAATGACTTAGAAAGAAAACACAATTTTGAACAGAAAGTTGATCTATATAACCTTACATACCAAAAAAGGTAAATAATTTACATAAAACCTAAACCTAGTCATGTTTTACTACCACTTATCACTACAATGCAGTAACAAACCTCAGACAGAACGCCAATCCATCAGGGAGTCTCGGCCATCCCTAAGCCCACCCCTACTTCCACCAAACATAACCAATCACGTCTGTATGTAGACGCCTGATGGGCCACTGGGGATTCTAACCTTGGATTCCAGTGGTGGTGGGCCTGTGTAATTTACCATGGCACCACCTAAGCAACAAACCTTATACTTATTTTATTGAAACTTTTAAAATGTATAGACAATTGGAGTGTACTTTACCTCTGATACAAAAAGAGTCCTGGGATCGATGATGTCTATAAAGTGTCTGAACCTACCAAGGAAGTAGCTCTGTGGGGAAAAAACATTTAACATAAAACTCTGACAACATCATTGTTCAAGGACTAAAAACATAAAAACATGAAATTAATTAATTAAAATCTTAAACAGATTTCTTAGATTTTACTACTAGTAAAACATGACAATAGTAGAATAAAGCATATTTAAAACTGTCATGAACAATAATTAAGACACAATAGTAATATAGTTTCTTTTGTTTAGTTATGTACATATTTCCTTAAATTATGGAACAAATTTTATTTACCTTTGGAGTTCATTTAAAGAGCCCCTTTATTATTTTTTAGTTATTTTGCCTCAGTATTAGCTACTATCCTATTTGTCATGGCATTTCTTCTGACTGCTGCCTCATCATTGTACAGACACAACCTGATACCTTTCACATCTACGCTTGTTGACTGGAAACACTTATTCAGTCCTGATCATCTGACCACATTACCTAACTGTTGTCTGCAATTCCCAAGCTGTGATCTTTGCAGATTCATTGGCCATTCAAATCATGTGTGCACATATCATGTGTGTATATGTGTGCACATATACACATATTGCTTAGATGAACTGTAAAACAAAATAAGTAAATACATTTACTTATGTTAAATTTAATTTAATAAGAATTTTTGGGGAGCCAACAATTATGGCAATTTACAAAGGCTGCTTATATTTGTTGAAAGGACATTACACCCACCAACAGTGCAACAAAAATGTGGCAACGATAATTGTAATTTTTTATAAAAGTATCAAAAACATTTAACCAGAATCTAAATAGTCTCTGAGTTTTAGTCTCAGCTTAACGACTGTTGCTAGTGACATTCCCACCTCTCTGTTCCCTGTTTCCTTTTAACCCTGATGCCAGTGGCACCCTGAATGCCAACTGTTTCGGAGGCCCAGTAGCAGAGCATGCCAAGGGTTTATTTGGCAAACAGTCTACACCAAGAAAATGCTAGCTTCATCAGATCTGTTTAAAATAATATAAATAGCTCTCAGCATATTAATAGCTGTGACTTTTGTCCCATTTTATTTTTTTAAGATCTAGCAGCTTAAAAAATCTGTCAACCTCAGTCTCTTCCACCAGCTCTATTTTTTCCTGCCGTGGCATGTGCACAGTCGTCTGCAGAAAAGGAACTTGTTAATAATGCATGTGCTTGTGCTCTCTAGAGAATAGTCCTCACAGATCACAGAGATGCAGCTAGTATGAGCCCTGCAGAAACAGGCAAAATCCCACCATATCCTCCAGCTCCTTTCAATCCAGCTATTATTCTAAATAATATTGTTCTTATAGGACAGTGTAAAATATAATTTACATGCAGAACTGCTTTCTACTTGGGAAAATATGAAATGCTATCATTCCAGCTCTTAATTGATGTTCACATGAATATCTGTACAATAATATGAATACAAAGAAAAAAACTAAAAACATGAATACATTTATGGATGTATTTTGATTCCATGTACATTAATGTATACATAAATCAGCCAATGTTTTAATACAGTTACATTCAGTTTGTAAATAGCAAAAAAACGGGTTCTTCTTTGACACATTTCTATTAAAATGTATTCTTTTATTTTTTACAGATAGCAAACAAGTGCCAATCCACCTTTTGCATGTTTTCGAAACTGAAATACCTGGAGAAAACCCAACTGGTTCTAACACTACAAAATGTATAAAGGTTTAAGAGAGGTTAATGTGTTTGCAATGTAACGTACATTAAAGGACAAGTGACCCAGCAGGACTAGTTTATGGCCACTTATGGCTTGTTGGAGCACAGCAGATAAAAAGTGTGTCTAAACTAGGGCTGTCGAAGTTAACGCGATAATAACGCATTAACGCGACCTCAATTTAACGCGATTAAAAAAATTAGTGCCATTAACGCAGATTCTAGTTCATGTTGACACTTGACTGGTAGAACAAACGTTTTAATGTCGGACTTGCCACCGTTTTTCATTTGCGGTTTGTTAACATAATGTAACCGATCGTGGTAGTGATGCACTTGCATAATAAAGAAATAAATACACGCTATATTCACAAGTTGTCGGGAGCAGAACACTTTATTACACTTAATTAACTTCTTCTTCTGTACCGAATACCGGAAAGCTGAGTCGAGCACTTTAGTTCATGAACTATGGAAGCCCCAAAGGGTCAAAACACACTCACTTCGTGTAGAAACGTCCATCAAACCATCGTCACGATACAACCACAGACAAGTCTGATACAATAACTACGCCTTATCCCACCTAAAGCACCGCTGATCTACAATGTTTGCTGATGGAGAAATTCTAACCTACAATCTGACATTTACTGCCTAGTATGTGAGTGAATAAACTCCCTTACAGTTTTCTCTTGTCCCAGCAGTTTTTAACATAAGTACATTTAGCATAAAATGTGTTCACCATTTTAATTGTAACATTTCACTTAAAAATCCTTGTTTTCTATAACATTTACACAGATTTTTTTAAATGCGATTAATCGCGATTAACTATATGAAATTCTGAGATTAATCGCGATTAAAAATTTTAATCGTTTGACAGCCCTAGTCTAAACACATCATCATTTACATATACTTATCTACACTATTATTATTATTATTTTTTTTTTTTTTTATTATCATCTGTACTAGCTATGGAGTGAAATCACTGATACCTGCAACAACAACAACAAAATGGACCATATTAGATATTTAAAAATAAAACCATCAGTGCCTTCTGTATATCTGGCATGTTATGAGGCTGAGCATTATTCTGCATACAGAGGGACTGTATGTAAATTTATATCATAGTACGTAAATGAGGCACAAATTTGCTGTAACTGGTCCAATACCCTGACAAACATACACTACTATGTTGCTCTTTCTTCAGCACTGCATTAAAGACATAGTGTAGTTTACTTGTGTAATGGGGCAATATAGCTAAAACATATATTATGATACTCAAATACATTTTACAATAAGCAATATGTAAAAAAACAAAATGACACAAAACAGACCTCAACATCAAACAAGTGCTTAGAGTGTAACAACAGTGTAATGAAAGTACTGGCAATTCAGAAAGGTAAAATACTTAAGACAGTTAGTCTTATTTTATTCAATTATGCTTCCATTTATGCTTGGCACATAGTGTGTAGAGCTGATGGCTGAATCTAAGGTAACATTACAGTGAACTGATGTGGGAGGGTAATCTGAGCAGGTATCAAAAGCTATTTGTTCCATTTCGAACTGACTTACACCAAAGGTCATCTTCCATCCTGTATTTTAAATCAAATATTAAAATCATGGAGGAATTGACTTCTTACTTCTTATTTTTTAACAAACCATGTTGAGGAATGAACACTTCAGCCTAGCAGGGTCATTAACCTTTAGCCATCAGATTTTACTTATGACATTAACAAAAAGAACAGTTCCAACTTTAGAAAGGAAGAATATCAGATAATATAAGGAGGTGCAATCAAGGGCAAATTGCACCTTGCTCTCAATGTGATACAGGAACAAAGAGATTATTTCAGAGGAACACATAAAAAGGTGGTTAGATGAATGGGTTTATTACACATTTGCATCCTTTGGACTGTGCTTCTGACACTGCTACGGTCTGTTTTAGATAAGCTTAACGCTGAAAACAGTTACAATATATTAATGTTAAAGAGCTGAATTCAGAACAGCTTTAACCCTTCATGAAATGCTGCCAAATAAGTCCTGATTGGATTGTAGTGGGACGGTGGACCATTTCTAGCCACTACATTATAAAGTGTATATCTACCACTGTATATCTAGTGATCCTAATAAAAAAAAACAAATGAACATAGAAAATAAGAAAACACAAATCCAATTAGCAATACATATAAATCTACAGTGAGCAAACACTTGACAGATGCAGCTTGGGCTACAAAACGGTGGTCTTCTTAATCAATCCTGATACAGAAATCACTAAACTAGCATCAGTAAATCACCAGCATATTTTGCAAGCATCAGATGCTTTTCCCTAGATGGATTACAATTAGCAATCATGCAGACGGTGCAAAAAAAGGTAATTTCAGTCTCACAGTAATGTGGGTGCCACAAAGCTCCAGGGTCTTAAGAACCAGAGTTTGGAACTAGTCTGTGGTCACTGTTTGAGAGAATCAGCACTCTGTCCGTGTGCCTGCATGGGCTGAAAGAATCAAATCCAGGTCCCCAGAACCCATGTTGTTGAGTGACACCCACCCCACTAAAATAATAATAATATGGTTATATATTGTGGTTATGTGGGGTGCTTTGATCCTGAAGTTGTGACCAACTGATGTAAACCATATGGCACTAACCTGGTAACCCAATACACGTGAGTGTATATAATGAAGGAGTAATTGGGAGATTATTGGATCCCTAACAATGCTAAAGGACAATGCTTGTGTTCTCTGTTCGGTAATGAAGAAGAGTGTGGTGTCGCTATGGAGATCTGCTGAAAATGAAGCAGACAGTCATTCATTCAGTAACACCGGCTCTGTGAAACAGCTCAGTGATAAAGATGCGCGGATGAACACAAACCAGCACTTTGTATTCTAGCCACTGATGTGACCCAGATTTGGTGATATAAGCAGCAGGAAGAGAAAAACAACTTAATTTTTGAAGAATACACAAGTCTGGATGTTTAAAAGTCTAAATTACAGCACAGGGGCGGAGAGATTAGTAGATAAGTAAACTGAACTTTGAACATGATGGTAATCAGGAGCTAGTTTAACTTCACTGCACAGACCCACTTCAGCCAACAAGTCTCATAATGTAACTTCATCTGCATACACGATCACACTTCGATATCGAGCAATCGAAGGTGACAGGATAGCATACTATAAATATTTCGAAGCTTTCTAAACTAGATAACAGTAATTACAACCGCAGCCTAATTATTCTAGGTAAACCGACTCAATGCAATGAGGGTCCGACAACTTTCTTAAAAATCGCGCATTGCAATGATGGGCAGATCGCACAGAGACAAAGCTGCTGCTGCTGTTGTTGATCACCACCCATCAAAGCTCATGCACAAAAATGCAGTTTGATAAAATATAACGGAAAAAACTGGCTACATAATCACGTATTAATCATACCTGGTCATATCGCGACTGTCCGAGCCGAAATGCCGGATAAACTGCAGTCTCAGCCATTCCTGCAGCACTGAAGAAACGGTAAGTAACAGCCAGGCTCCACAGACTGAATTTAAAGAACACTCAACTCGAGTAGGAAAGTAATGAAGCAATGAGCCGCAATGAAGCATGGGAAATGTAGTTTTCTATTGCCAAATATAGACTTAGCACTTATTAATGAGGCATACATTATAAACAAAACATTTAACTCAATATAAACCGTTGCTTATACATTTGTATTCCAAGATTTGGACACTCCCAGTCACTTAGTTTGTGGGTTTTTTTTAAATATAGAAGCACCTAAAACAACATATTTTTAAGAATAAAACAAATAATTGCTTGATCATGTTAGTGGATTTTTATTTAACCTGTTTCTTAAAAGTAGCTAATTGCAGATTTTGAGGTGTGTCTTGAAACATTGTCCTGTTATAGATGCCTACAGAAGCCGCTTCTCAGCTTCAGTTTCTTGAATTTGCTAATATTTAGATAAATTAAATCTGTCTACCATTTCCTTCTCTGACACTGACTGCCACACAATTGCACAGCAAAGGCTAGTAGAGCCACTCTCTTATGCTTAAAAGGTGCAAGGTGTTTTCAAATGTGGCCTTGCTAATGGAAAATCCCTACATCTGATTTTGCCTCCACCTACTGGTGTCAGGCTTCTGATATCTGACTCTGATTATTTGATAATTCTATATACTGTAGTAGCAGGGGATCTAGCTGAGAGTAAGTATCTAGCTGGTCCTGGGCACTGGCCACCTTCCCTATAATATGATGTGTAAAAAATGAATGTACCGCATTTCAGTTGATAATCAAACAATCAATCAATCAATCAATCAACCAGTCAGTCAGTCAGTCTGTCAGACAGACAGACTGACATATATATATATATATACACACACACACACATAAGGTAAGTGGAGCTGATAAATGGACAGTGAGTGTAGAAACCAAGACAAAGAGGTGGTTTTAATGTTATGGTCAGTGTATATATACAGTGTATCACAAAAGTGAGTACACCCCTCACATTTCTGCAAATATTTCATTATATCTTTTCATGGGACAACACTATAGACATGAAACTTGGATATAACTTAGAGTAGTCAGTGTACAACTTGTATAGCAGTGTAGATTTACTGTCTTCTGAAAATAACTCAACACACAGCCATTAATGTCTAAATAGCTGGCAACATAAGTGAGTACACCCCACAGTGAACATGTCCAAATTGTGCCCAAATGTGTCGTTGTCCCTCCCTGGTGTCATGTGTCAAGGTCCCAGGTGTAAATGGGTAGCAGGGCTGTTAAATTTGGTGTTTTGGGTACAATTCTCTCATACTGGCCACTGGATATTCAACATGGCACCTCATGGCAAAGAACTCTCTGAGGATGTGAGAAATAGAATTGTTGCTCTCCACAAATATGGCCTGGGCTATAAGAAGATTGCTAACACCCTGAAACTGACCTACAGCATGGTGGCCAAGGTCATACAGCGGTTTTCCAGGACAGGTTCCACTCGGAACAGGCTTCGCCAGGGTCGACCAAAGAAGTTGAGTCCACGTGTTCGGCGTCATATCCAGAGGTTGGCTTTAAAAAATAGACACATGAGTGCTGCCAGCATTGCTGCAGAGGTTGAAGACGTGGGAGGTCAGCCTGTCAGTGCTCAGACCATACGCCGCACACTGCATCAACTCGGTCTGCATGGTCGTCATCCCAGAAGGAAGCTGACGCACAAGAAAGCCCGCAAACAGTTTGCTGAAGACAAGCAGTCCAAGAACATGGATTACTAGAATGCCCTGTGGTCTGACGAGACCAAGATAAACTTGTTTGGCTCAGATGGTGTCCAGCATGTGTGGCGGCGCCCTGGTGAGAAGTACCAAGACAACTGTATCTTGCCTACAGTCAAGCATGGTGGTGGTAGCATCATGGTCTTGGGCTGCATGAGTGTTGCTGGCACTGGGGAGCTGCGGTTCATTGAGGGAAACATGAATTCCAACATGTACTGTGACATTCTGAAACAGAGCATGATCCCCTCCCTTCGAAAACTGGGCCTCATGGCAGTTTTCAAACAGGATAACGACCCCAAACACAACCTCCAAGATGACAACTGCCTTGCTGAGGAAGCTGAAGGTAAAGGTGATGGACTAAACCCAATTGAGCACCTGTGGCGCATCCTCAAGTGGAAGGTGGAGGAGTTCAAGGTGTCTAACATCCACCAGCTCCGTGATGTCATCATGGAGGATTGGAAGAGGATTCCAGTAGCAACCTGTGCAGCTCTGGTGAATTCCATGCCCAGGAGGGTTAAGGCAGTGCTGGATAATAATGGTGGTCACACAAAATATTGACACTTTGGGCACAATTTGGACATGTTCACTGTGGGGTGTACTCACTTATGTTGCCAGCTATTTAGACATTAATGGCTGTGTGTTGAGTTATTTTCAGAAGACAGTAAATCTACACTGCTATACAAGTTGTACACTGACTACTCTAAGTTATATCCAAGTTTCATGTCTATAGTGTTGTCCCATGAAAATATATAATGAAATATTTGCAGAAATGTGAGGGGTGTACTCACTTTTGTGATACACTGTATATATATATATATAAGCTATTTATCAAATCCTCCAGAGAGCACCCTGTACTGCTGCCTGCCTACCTACTAACTCTAACAAAGGTTTCAAATCATCCTTCACACAGTATCAGCAGCTCTATAGATGTGTCTTTGTGCAGGGGCGTTTGGCATTTGTTTTGTGGGAGATGGGATGGGAGTTAGAATGTCTGACAGCACCGCGCAGTAAAAATTTACATCTGCTAACAACCACATTTCCTGACCTAGATGTAACAGAACCTATGTTTCCCAAAAAGTTCCTAATTTGACTCATCAGTTCACAGAATATTACCCCAAAAGTTTTTTTCTGTGCAATTGTGCAAATTGACCTTAACTGAGGCAAGTGAAGCATGTTGTTGTTTATTGGATGTTTGTCTGTGTTCTTTTGTGAAATTTTGGTAAGCCTTCCACTCATGGAAAGGTTCACTACTGGTCCAGTTTTCTTCATTTGTGTATAATGGCTCTCACTTTGGTTCAATGGAGTCTCACACCCTTTGCAATGGCTTTTAATGACTTTGTTTTGCATCTGTATTTGATTCTCCTTAGAATGTGGCATCGTGCTCTTTTTGAGACCTTCTAATTTACTTCACATTGCCAGACAGGTTCTATTTAAGTCATGTTTAGATTTAATGTGTCTCGCAGTAATCATGAGTAGGTGTAACTAGTAAAAAAGAGCCCACTTGTCAACTGAATTGGGTTAACTGGTTGATTTAGTAGCTAAGAAGAATTTACTTTTCACAGAGTGATTATAGGTTTTGAATAAATCTTATCTTGGATGGAATGATAATTTGCATGCATATTGTTTTTATCTTTAACTAGTTGGAAAATCTAAAACGGCTGGAAAGTCTAAAACTGTATATCTATTTTTTCCCACCTCCCAAAGCATGCCAGTTGGTAAGTTGGCATTTACATTGGTGTGTTTAAGTCCTAGGTTTGATACTGAATTCTGGTTGCTGTTTGTGGAGATTGTCACAGTGAAAAAAAAACTTTTTTTTGTTTTGTTGCTGTTTTAGAACTTTATTTTTTAAACAGCATTAAAATAAAACAACTTGTCATAAATAATACTTGGTAAAACACAAAAATGATTAAAAAAAAATTAAATCTACAATATGCATAACAAAACTGTAATTTGTAAAAGTCAAAAATCAACAATGCTTTTTCACAGTGCTAAATTGAATTAGCCCTAACATTGCCACAACAATAACATTCAACATTTTCAATAATAACATTTAATAATTTAACAAATTAGGAAACATAGAAAAAGGAAAGCCAACTGAAAATAGGAGTGAATAACAGTTGGACAAGACTCAAAATCAAGTTATGACCAACCTAATATTCCAACATTTGATCAACAAATCTTTCTGACGCCAACACAAAGTATTTAATACACTGTTCACCGTGTAAACCACAACTTTAACACCATGAAATGATGAACTTCTGATACATACAGTGTTTATGCAAACAGTTTTAATGTTTAAGGGAAGTGGTTCTCAAACATTGTGTATACTGCCATCTACAGGAACACACATTAAACACACCCATACCTAGATAAAGCAAAATGATCTGGGGTAAGTCTATTCAGTATTGTGTCGGCTTTCTTTATTTTGGTGCAAGAAAAGTTTTAACCTGAATAAACTGCATTGTTCTATTATCTAGCAATTTTTGGCACTTGTTTACACTAGCAGTGCAGTGCCAAGATTAAAATCAGCTGATGCATGTGCATGTACCTCGTTCTCTACAGGTGCATCTCAGTTTGAGAACCACTGCCTTAAAGGAATGAAAATGTAAACTGAAAGCAGACATTGAACAAACAAAATCAGGGTTAATACTATTTGAAAAACATTTCTAACATTTCTTTGACAAAAAGTATCAAAAGTCCTACGCAGTCATTAATCCTTCGGAACATAATTTTTAAAATAGCTTACTGTAATATGATATAGTCAAAAGTGTCTTGTGGCTTGAATATTTTAATTTGCATATTTGCTACAAAGGCTACATTTACAGCAATTGTATATGGGACTATATAGCAGAACAATGTCACATGCAGGGCAGCATACGGTATTGCATAGCTTACATGTAGGCTTTTTTTTTTTAAGAAAGACTTCCCACTACCTAAAGTGCTGAACAGCAATGATAAGCATGCTTCTATTTAATTATGAGGACATACTTTGTATTGCTGAAGTAATTTTAGATTAAGCAGTATTTACAGACATTAACAATAAACTTTTCATGTAAACAAACTTTTCTTGATTGCTTGTAGGCAATAACAATAAAATGCTTTGCTCCACGGGCACAGATGTTTGTATTTGTGCCAAACTGGGTAAAGACTTGTCAAATCAGCATATGGGCACTGACCATTGACAAAAAAGGGAATGGCAAACAAGTTATGGTATGTGTTAGACCAGATTACAGAGGTCTATGCAAAAAAATGTTAATTTTTAAATCAGTATAATTTTAGAGCTGTTTACACTTGGCTGAGGTGGTAAAGCTAAAATACTGATAAAGACTAAATGCAAAAAGTGCAAAAAGATGACTGTATGACCAAATGAGAAGTCAATGAGCACGATCTTTACTATTTAGTGCACAGTCACACACTAAAAATAGTATACTTCATGTATTTACAATAGTATACTTTATTTATTTACAATAAAACTATTGGTGGGCTTTATGCTGTCAGTTCTAATTTATATGTTTTGTTCTTATAACTTTGTTTGTTTATTAGGATTTTAATGTCATGTTTTACACGACTTTCATGGCTTCTTTTCACCTGCTTGAGGTGGGTTCATATGAAAATCGGTATCGCACATGGAGAGTCACACCTATTCTCCACTATCCCCCAACTCATGCCATCGATTAGCCAGCAGAGGGTGTAATTGCAGCCATTATAAGAAATCATCAGCGGCATTTCCACCCTCTGATGAGCCAATTATTGTCCGTATAGGTGCCTGGGCTGCCAGTTACACCAAATCTTTTAACCTCAAACCTATTTTAACACAGGCGGGTGGCTTATTAAACATAACACAAGTGTACTTTACCATATACATGAATGAATGAATACCTAACTGTACAGTTAAATCCTTTCTTTGCATATCTCAGCTTGTTTGGAAATACAACTTGCAACTTATACAACTAAAGAAAAATAAGGGTTAAGGACCTTGTTTACAGACGCAAAGGGGAAGCCTTTATTTGAACCGACAAACTTCCAAAAAAACACCAGTTTCAAAGCAGAGTACACATTGGACCAGCAACACTTTTTTACCTATTTACTTTACCATGCTCTCGCCCATTTTTTAAAATTATTAAACTAGTGTATTTTAATCATACCCTACATGGTCAAATGTATGTGAACATCTGACAATAAACTTGTTGGACATCCTTTTCCAAAACCATGAGCATAAATATGGAGGTAATTATTATTTCATGTTTTTATATCACATGAAATCATGTTGTTTTTTTTTAAAGCAATTACACATAAATTAAAGATGTGTGCATTCTATTTTTTAAGTGTGTGCATTCTATTTTTTATTTATACTGTTCAAAACATCTTTACAGGTCATTTCTACCTCACTAAATATGCAAAGAAATGTTTAAAATTGCAACTTCACAAAGAATTTAAATAAAAAAACCTTTATATATATATATTACAGTCAATAGGCAACATAAAGATTACTTTATCATTGCAGTTTGCATTAGGCATGGACAGTTGCAAAATTCTTTAACCCCCATTGCAAACTGGCTTGCCAAAATTCAACACAAAATGGCATGTTATATATACTATATACTATTGCAGATTATTCAACCTCCTTATCACAAGCGTCTTTATTAAATGTGATGCACAGCCAGTCACCAGCATTTGAAAATGTTCCTAAAGAACTTTAGCCCATTTTCTCATGGGCCTCCAGTTCACTAATATTTGTGTGTTTGTGTGCTGCAACTACTGCTGGAACTGCAGTCATCAATAAAAGTAGCATTTTTTTAGTTGTGTTGAGCTTGTGAAATTGTTCGATTGGTTTATTTGCAATGGGAGTTAAATATTTTTGACTGCAACTGTAAAACCACTATTAGTTAATGAATATGTTTCTGATGACTCTTGCTCTGTATTGCCAAACTGATGCATGCAATGCATGTACTGTCAATGTATCCCAAATAGGTGCAAAATGTCAACCGAAGTGCACTTGGGGCTGAAGCATGTGTCACTTGAGCCGGGCCCGTACCTGCAGCAGAGTGGGTGTTTGCTCCATGATTTGTACCAGCAGCTTGTCGATGTAATCCTCTAGATCTCGTACCTGAGCCTTCAGCTTTTTCAGATCAGCCTCACGCTTCTCCAGCAGTGTAGACTGCAGCTCAGAATCTGCATGCTGCCTTTCTATTTCAATTTCTTGCTGCAGCAGCAGATCAATCAGCTCCATGTTGCTCAGAGACTGGTAGTGAGCCTGAGCCTCTGACATGCACACCTGCAAGAGATAAACAGATACAAACATGGCAGATAGGTTTATTATACAGAGGAGAATGAAAGTGGTCTGATATTTGATATTAATCGGACACAAATATATCAAGAAAAAGTAAAAGCAAAGCTCACTTTGCCATAATGTCCACCTGCTGCTGCCTGCTTTAAATTGCCCTCAGGTGTAACTATGTGAGTGAATGTATGAGTGTGTCACCATGTGATGGACTGTTGCCCTGTTTAGTGTCTTGCACCTATCATTTCTGCAGACCTAGCGTGCTGCTAATAAGGATGAAGCAGCCTGTGAAAATGAATGAATGAATAAATAATCAGCCAGTTCATCTACTGGCATGTTTTTGGAAGGTGGGAGAAAACCAGAATACCCAATGAAAAGCCTTGTAAATGAGGGGTAAGCATTTGAATGTCCTCACACAGACACATCTTTTACAGACAACCAGCTGACCTGGTCACTGTCTGCGAAGAGTCAGTCCAGGTGTGTCCCTGTCTGGCGCCCTGTGTTTCTGGGTGGTGCAAGAGCCACCAAATAATCAGTTAATAAAAATGTATTTTCAAAATGTTTTTTTATAAGGAGATCATGTCAGTGGAAATGGTAATGTGGTCTACACCTAAAAGCTTGTCAAAGCAAAATTTAAGATTTGCTTTACCATCCACAGTAATGACACTACCAATGGCAAATCTGGCTTTTAATAAGTCATAAATAAAAGTTAAAAGTTAAATAAAAGTTTAAAGCTAAAATAAGTTTTAGCTGAACCTAGGTAAGTGAGGATGTGTTACATTTAAATGCTGATCCACTCTGTAAGAAACCTGTGGTACCTTGGATTTATCTGGCTCAGTTGTGCTCTGCTGTGTGGAGCGCCCTGGATGGATGGAGAAGCGAAACTTTTCCAGCACTGATTTCTTCTCTCCTGCTGCTGCCATGTTGGTTAGAGGCTTTACTGGGTGAGGACTGCACCAACCACAACAATACACAGAAATCAAGCACTTCAAATTATAGTATCCTAAAGTCATTGAAAGCTTTACAGGTTAGCACAAGGCAAAATGTAGCACCGAAAGTAAAAATAGAAAATTTGCCTTAGTCATGAATGAAGGATTAAATGCTGTGGAAATCCTGTGTTAATGCAATAAAATTCATAAAGGTTCTGTAAGTACCATACAGTAATGTTTTGGCTAGTTTTATTCCAGTTACTGTCTCTGAAGGCTTGAAATACCTGTTTTTTCCCTCTTGTCTTATAAGTCTATATAGTAATGTGGAAAACTAATTATAAATTCTGGCAATTTAACATGTAGCTGTAATATAGTCATGTAGTGACATTCACTTATGTTTTATTATATAAATATAAAAACAGAACTCCTCATTTTATAAAATATGAGTGTACCTTTTAACAATATTAAGACTTTAGGAATAGACCCTTACGTTTATAAATGATTTATGCAGTAGTTAAACAGATGCATAAAAAGCAGAATGCAAAGGGTGGAAAAACACAAAGCACATAAATGTAAAAAGAGCTTAAAAAACCCCAAAACAATATCACACAAACAAAGCAGAACAAAGCATTCTTGCACCAGATGGACCAACCAGACAACCAGAAAAAATGGATAAAGGATCAGACCAAATTACACTAAGGGTTATGAAGCAAAGACATGCAAATATGTGACCCTGTTTTCCTGCACCTGGGTGCCAGAATACAGTGTGTGTTGTAGGTGAGGGGGAAAAGAGGAGTAAATACTCTCCCTATCGGCGTTACACTTTATGTTTAACTGTGTGTACGTGTACATACACAAAGTATCATTGTTAACATAAACCAGTGACTGGCAGGTATGCCAGCCAATACGGCATTTATATTTGCCACTCTGGTGCAGCATTGAGATGTCATATACAACTTCAGATTTTACGTGGAAAAGTTTAGTTCGCTCCACCTCACAGGGTTCTGCCATACTGTTGTCATGGTTTGTACAATTGGCTGCTGATCTTTCCCTCAGTGGTTACGTATTGCATGTTTCTGACCTAAAATGTGCCACACAACTGTAGGATATGTGGGTTAATGACACCTACACGTAGTTAAACGTAAGTATAACGCCGTTTTTAGAGGCTCTGAGGTCTCACCTGCATTCCTCAGGAATAGGAAGGCTGCTATCTGGCTCTGCCTCCTCAGGGGAAAGTGTGTGCTGTGCAGAAGCCTGCAGCTGTGCTGTGGAGGTGCAGTAGGAGGCCACAGCCAGAGTGCCTTCCATGTCAGGCTTAATCGTCGGGGGATGCACGAGCAGGGACAGGTTGAGGTTAGGAATGACCTTGGAGTGGGATAGAGTGTCACTTGGTAGAATGGGGAACGGAGGAGCAGAATCATGCAAAAGGTCTAACTTAGGTTCAGTAGAATTGATATTAGAGTTTGTTTTGGATGAGCCTGTATTTGGTTCAGTTTTAGGGGAGTTTGAAGAGGAACGGGTTCTAATGCGTGCCGATCTTACTTCTGTCTTAGCAAGGCTTGTCAAGGCTTTTGGCGCTACTCTTGCATGTAAGTCCTTAAAACTGAGGCCATCTGCAAAAGTCAAACATGACTCCTCAATCTTGTTGCTCTCTGAAACAGAAGTCTTTGTCTCTGCCTTTAGTTCATCTGTTTCAGTTTTACGCTCATCATTAATTGGACAGCCTTCAACTTCCCATAGACCATCTAAGCCTTTATTGTCCACAGTTGCCTCAGGTTTAAGTGCTGTCATGTTGCCTTCATTTCTGTTTGGTAAAGAAGTCGTTTGTGGAATTACACAGCCTTCTTTGTGCTCTGACACGCTTTCTTTTACATCCCTCATACATTCTTTTGGTTGGGACCTAATAGAGTCTAAGCTGTCACAGGGTGCGTCACAAAGGTTATTGTTGGACACACCACTTGTAACCAGAACCCCTTGAGGTAACATGTCCTTATGGACAACAGGATCTAAAGTTTTCTCTGGGGAAAACATGTCTACCTCTGTAGGCATTTCGTTAATTAAAACTTCAGAGTTTCGTGAAGCATTTTGACATTGTGTTGTTGTTTTGTTTCTGTCTTTATTTACTATACCAAAATTGCTTTGAATCACATCTGAAGGAGAGCTGTCACAATCTATATAAGCAAACTGAGAGGTATCATTTGTATTATTATTGGAATCTCGATTATTGGTTGGAATGTTTTTGTTTTGTTTATCAAAAACTGGAACAAGTTCACAGAAGGAGTCTGGATTTAATGGCATCTGAAAGTCACTGCACAGTGACTCGCTAACAGTTGTGTCACAATCTGAGGGGCACAATGGTGTATTTGTCACAGTGTGGCCACTTCCAGAACCCTGAGAGTTTTCCTGTATACGTTCATATACATACGTTGGATTCTTCTGTGTACCATTTTCAGCAGGTCCCAACATGGAGCAGCTTTCTACAAGTTTACTGCCATTAATCATTATAAGATTAGGACTGAGGCCTCTCTCAGTCAAGACCTTGTCTTTTCCATTGTCTAAAATATTTTGATTTCTATCTTTTGTCTGCACTTGTGCATTTGCCTCTCTGACATGCCGTAGTGAGGCTAAATTTGTCTCTAAGAGTACACATGCCTCTTTTTGAACAGCCAGCTCCTGTGCCCGGTCTAACCAGCTATCCGAGTACTTTTCACGGGGTGGCATTGGGGTCCTTAATGACCTCCGTGGGGGTAATGAAGGCAAATTAGGGATTTCCTCACTGTGGCAATCAAGTGTGCCACCTCGTGGTTTACCTGTGAGGAACTCCACTGGTTGATTGTGAGCAATTGAAGAAGCAATTGGGGCTGAAGGTGGTCGAGTAGGAGTCCTCAATGGAGATTTAAGACGGCTACTGGCAAGGGCCTCAAACTCATCCCATTCCCCTCTACTATCAGATGAAGGCCGTCTTGCATTGGCTTGCATTGCATGATTGTAGTTTACAGTTCCTCTTTCTGTTGTCCCAGGCATTAGGGCAGGAAGAGACCTCTGCCTTGTTACACCCCGAGGCCTCTCTCTCTTTATGAAGGCCATTCTGTTTGGTGTTTCATCACAGGCAGAACTTGGTATTGCAGGCCCCGCAGGGAATGAGGGGTAGTGCCCAAATGAAGAGTTGTGGTAAGCAGAAATTGCAGGAGGAGATTTTAAAGCTTCTTCAGCTATGAGCTCCTCAAAAAAGGGGTTTCTCTGCAAGTGTGTGAGAAAAGGATTGCTAGGAGAGATGGAGGGTGGTGGGGGTGATGGGTGAATAAATGGATTATGGTGAATACCAACATCTGAGTGTGATATGTGGCCAGAAACTAGGGGTAGGGAGCATGGTGGTGAGCTGGGAAAGCAGGGAGGAAGGGAAGAGGATGTATCTGGGCTGCTTTCTACTTTTGAAGGGACTCTCAGCCTGTGGAGGGAAGGCACAAGTGGTCCTCTTAGTTTAATCCAAATTTATCTTTGATAACCCCTCATATAGGATTATATAAATGAAAAATCTACATACAGATAGATAAAGCTTTTTTTCATAGTGTTGGTTGAGGTTTACAAACTACACATTCGACATTTTTTACTTTTTAAACAAATGTAAAAAAAGATATACACATGTAATTACATATTTCAATTACTTTTATATAAAATACGGCTTGTGGGGCTGCAAGCCTGGCCTCAGAGAAACTATAGTTTTACACCTAATAAGTGGAAAGGAAAACAAGATGAACCATTTGAAGTAATTGTGGTCTGTCTTAAAATGTATGATACCTAATATAAGGGACCCACCCAATAACAAATGATGACTCACACTGCTACGCAATCCAGGCACACTGTTTGCCACACTGACCTCGCCACTTTGCCATGCTCACACACCTCTCCAACCAGTGTCCTGTAGAGCATCTAGCTCTGTCATTAAACACTACACATTGTCTCTGTGAACTCCTAAGTTTATAGGCAGCACGGTGGCTAAGTGGGTAGCACTGTCGCCTCACAGCAAGAAGGTCCTGGGTTCGATCCCCAGGTGGGGCAGTCCAGATCCTTTCTGTGTGGAGTTTGCATGTTCTCCCCGTGTCCGCATGGGTATCCTCTGGGTGCTCCGGTTTCCTCCCACAGTCCAAAGACATGCAAGTGAAGTGAATTGGAGACACTAAATTGTCCATGACTGTGTTCAATATAACCTTGAACTGATGAATCTTGTGTAATGAGTAACTACCGTTCCTGTCATGAATGTAACCAAAGTGTAAAACATGACGTTAAAATTCTAATAAACAAACAAACAAACCTAAGTTTATAGACAGTCTGTGCTTCCATCTTGATACACTATATTGCCAAAAGTATTCACTCATCCATCCAAATAATTGAATTCAGGTGTTCCAAACACTTCCATGGCCACAGGTGTATACAACCAAGCACCTAGGCATGCAGACTGCTTCTACAAACATTTGTGAAAGAATGGGTCGCTCTCAGAAGCTCAGTGAATTCCAGCGTGGTACCGTGATAGGGTGCCACCTGTGCAACAAGTCCTAAATACTACACAGTCGACTGTCAGTGGTATTATAACAAAGTGGAAGCAATTGGGAACGACAGCAACTCAGCCACCAAGTGGTCGCCACGTAAAATGACAGAGCGGGGTCAGTGAATGCTGAGGCGCATAATGCACAGAGGTCACCAACTTTCTGCAGAGTCAATCGCTACAGACCTCCAAACTTAATGTGGCCTTCAGATTAGCTCAAGAACAGTGTGTAGAGAGCTTCATGGAATGGGTTTCCATGGCTGAGCAGCTGCATCCAAGCCTTACATCACCAAGCGCAATGCAAAGCATCGGATGCAGTGGTGTAAAGCACGCCGCCACTGGACTCTAGAGCAGTCCGATGGACGAGTCTGGGTTTGTCGGTTGCCAGGAGAATGGTACTTCTCTGACTGCACTGTGCCAAGTGTACAGTTTGGTGGTCGGGGGATTATGGTGTGGAGTTGTTTTTCAGGAGTTGGGCTTGGCACCTTAGTTCCAGTGAAAGTAGCTTCTTAGTTTCAGTGAAGTAACTCTTAATACTTCAGCATACCAAGAGATTATGGACAATTTTATGCTCCCAACTTTGTGGGAACAGTTTGGGGATGGCCCCTTCCCGTTCCAACATGACTGCGCACCAGTGCACAAAGCAAGGTCCATAAAGACATGGATGAGCGAGTTTGGTGTGGAAGAACTTGACTGGCCTGCACAGAGTCCTGACCTCAACCCGATAGAGCACCTTTGGGATGAATTAGAGCGGAGACTGCAAGCCAGACCTCACAAATGCGCTTCTGGAAGAATGGTCAAAAATTCCCATAAACACACTCCTAAACCTTGTGGAAAGCCTTCCCAGAACAGTTGAAGCTGTTATAGCTGCAAAGGGTGGGCCGACATCATATTAAACCCTATGGATTAAGAATGGGACGTCACTCAAGTTCATATGTGTGTGAAGGCAGACGAGCGAATACTTTTGGCAATATAGTGTAGTTCAGTTTGGTTTGTTTTGGGAGGTGGCAGACTACATAAAAAAAAAAAACACAAATGTAGAGAAAATATTGTAAAGTTTCATATTATGATGCACCCATCATATCCTCCAGGTGGTGGCTAGCATCAACCTGTAAATTTCGGGCTTATCCATTGACAACATCAGGTCCTAGCACTAGTTGCAGCAACCCTGAGTGGCCCCAAACACCAGGACTAAATCTTGGAACCTCAGCCTAAAATCCAAAATCCAGCCAATAATTTTGCAAATCTCTGTCTTTAAACCCTTAATACAGAATAGTCTAAATGAAATAGAGGTGTGAGCTATAACAACATGAAAAATGTTCAGTCTGCAAACAACATGCTAATCTTTACAAAAATCACTTTGCAAAGTAAACTTAAAATGAACTATGATTAACCAAGCAGGTAATTAAACTTAAAAAATGTGGAGTATTGATAATGGATGCTTTCCTTAGCAAAAACCTAAAACTGGAAATGTTTGCATGCTTGCATTACTACAAGCTTTGAATTATTACAAGATGGTAATAAAATAATAAAATAAAAAATAAAATAAAAAAAATCTAAGGGTCTGAAAAATGCAACAAAAGTTTTAAGATCACAAGCTGTAAATCTGTTTACATTAACAAAAAAAAAAACACTGCATAAACCTCTGGTTTATGTAAAGGTCCATTTATATTTATAGATTCTGTGTAACCTAAGTTCTTGCACGCCTTTACTAACCTTGGCTTGTTTTGGGTTTCGCTGGAGCCGAACCAGCCACGAAGACGTCCCTCCTGACCCTGTTCAGGCTTGGCAGGGAGAGAGTCACTCCTCCCACTGGAGAACAGCGTCTTCCTCAGCTTTTTCCCTTTATCTGCTGCTTCTGGGATGACATTATCCATTACCAGTGGACCAGCAGCATGTACTGGCTTTCCATCTGAGGTGGTGGCTCTCTGTGCTTGGACTATAAAGACCTCTGATTCCACTTCAGATTCCTTCTGGCTCTTGTCAATAGAGCAGCGCCTCTGACTATCCTCACTGCGTCTGGTAAGATTCTGCAGCGAGCGTGATAATGGTGAGCATTTCTCCAGCAATGTGCGCTTGATAGGCAAACTCCCAGACCCTTTTGTGTAGATGGGCTCAGAGTAAATATGGCTGCCATTGATGCAGAGGGTGGATTGTGAGAGCTCTGTGTTCTGACCCTTTAGATTCTCAACAGCTGAACAGGGCCTTGGGGCAGCTGTGATCTTACTGGCCTCGTCACTGTGCGCTCGCTTGTGGGTCATCACTTTTGGAGCTGTGAACCCTGAGTGGACACACCAAAAAAACACAACACAGGAAATCAACAAAGTGAGTGAGCTGGAGTGTTTACCAAAAGTGTTTTTTAAACCCATTTTAAGTATCTCCATCCACTTTTCTGCATTACGGTCACCAGTCCAGGAGAGCAAAGCTAGCACATTACGTTCAGACCGTCATCGATGCAACTCAACAAAGCGACCGACTCACATTCATTTTCAATTAGAGCTGGCGATTGCTGTGACAGGGGGCAGAGCGAACGTTAGTGTTGCAAAGTGGGCGGGGTTAGTTTATCTACCCGGAGAGCCGTGACTAACAGACAGACAAGTGCAGTAGCCAACTGCATCTTTCCACCTGCACAAGGTGAGTTCATATGTGGATCAGTTTCACACACTGATCTCATTATTCCCCGGCTCTGTGCAGGCAACATTAATCAGCCAGCAGAGGTCGTAATTGATCAGTTATAAGGGAATCCCCTCTGGCACCCTCCCTACGAACAAGCCAATCATTGTTCGCGTAGGCGCCCAGCCTGCCGGTAGCGGAGCTGAGATTCGAACTTGTCAGCTATGGTGTGCTAGCATGTTTTACCACTGCGCTACCTGAGCGCCCCCATTTTGTGTAATTTCAAGTACTATTTTTTCTTGGTGAGAAATAATAAAAAAAATTCTCACTGTAAAAATAACTGATTCATGTTCCTAAGCAGTGCAACAGAAGAGTGTTTGTTCTATCTTTCATACAAGACATAAAATGATATCAAAGGATCAGTGGCTTGTACAGAGGCCGAGGCTTCACATGTTTCAGAGAAAGAACAAGCTTCCCTTTACAGTTCCAGACCGGTGGATGTCATGAGTTGTCATGGGGTAAACGTCATGTCTGCTTTGTTTTGTTTTGATCTAAAATAACAATTCTAATTAGATGTTTTTTTTTCAGGCCTACAGTGGATGCAGACCCAAGTACAGCACTCTTTACTGATCAGTCAATACTTTACCAACCATAACTTAATTTATTTCATTTTCCTCAACTGCTTTATCTTTGTCAGTGTCACAGGAAAACCTGAGATTGAATACCAATCCAGTGCAGGGCTGGTGTCCCCCCATTCCCCATACACAACCAATCTTGTTTGTGTAAATGCCCAACCAGCCGATAGCACCGCTGAGATTCGGAACTTGGATACCAACCTCATGTCTTTTTGATTGTGTACTTTATTGAAACATTTTCTTGAATCCACTGGATTTTTGGATGAGCTTCACAGTTATCATACCTGTAACAGTACCTCTGGCCAATGTACACTATATGGCCAAAGTATGTGGACACCACTGCTAATTATTAAGTTCAGGTGCCTCAATCACAACCATTGCTAACTTTTGTGTGAAAGCGATTATAATATAATTGCCAGCATATAACAGAAATTATAAGCCTTTACCTTTGTTTTAACAGTTTGGGGAAGGCTTTCTTGTTTTAGTATGCCTCTGCACAATGCATAGTCAACTTGACTGACCTGAGATTAACTTCATTAATCACCTTTGAAATGAATTGATGTTGCTCAGGAGTCAGGCATTTTTGTGTAACCTTAGTGCCTGACATTTCCCTTACTCCTCTGGTTATAAGATATAATATCCAACAAGCTCATACTTAGATGTTCACAAGTTTTGTAAGTTTGTAACAGAAATAATGGGTAATTGGGCAAAAAAAACCCAGCCATGACAAATATTGTGTAATACTGCAATTAAAATAAATAAATACTTTAATTGGTTAAATGTGTGTAAATCCTGCAATTGCAAGGTCCTAAAGGAACCTGAAGAAGTATATGTGCCACTTTCTTCAGTGCTAAAATTCTTAACAACAGTTTAGTGGTTAAAAATGTAAGTTCTTCATTTTCAGGTTTCCTACCTTTCACTCCCACATCTGAATCAGCTTGGAAGGGCTCTATGACTTTGCGACTGTAGACAGGTGTGCTGCACAGCTCTATGCGAACAAATGGATCCCCCGAAGATGACGCCATGCTGCTATCAGACGCCAGGGACGAGCAGGACTGTGTATCAGAGTTTTTCCTCAGCTTTCCTTTCAGGAAGAAGTCCTTCATCTTGCTCTTGCGTCCATCACCACACTCCTCCTGTTTTAGCTCCTCCACTGCTCCAGTCTCCTGCATGGACTGACTCACTGAGCTGGACAGAGCAGCGTAGCGTCCAGGTAGAATAGCTGAGGAGGACTCAACGTCTCCTCGTTTCTTGCCACTGACGCGATCTTTTAACTTGCCAAAGGCTGAACGAGGCTTGTCCTTGATGGTCAGATCATACATGCTGGCTGTCATGTTATTGCGAGTAAATTGGACAGTAAGCTGCAGCTCTCCACGTTCTTTCTCCTTCCTCCCAGGTTTAGAATGCAATTTTAGCCACCTGTACCAGAAACAGGACAAAGTATTATAGCTTTTTGTCCACACTATATAGCCACTAGTACACTATATGGTCAAAAGTATATGGACATTTCTTCAAATTATTCATTCATTCATTCAATCATTATCTGTTTTACCACTGCTTCAGGGTCAAGGTGGGTCTGATTTATGTGACACACACACACACACACACACACACACACACTCACACTCACACTCACACTCACACTCACACTCACACTCACACTTAGTGTTCAAAAGCAGGCCATCTAGCTGTGAGGTGACAGTGCTACTCACTACATCACCCCACCGCTGAAACAGCTGAACTCATTAACGTGTGTCCACATACTTTAGTACATATGGTGTAATTTGTTAAATCGAAGACTCTATTTATAAAACACAGGAGGGAGTGTGATACCGAGAATAACATTACAACTATGATTTAATCACAAGCATGTGCTGAAGGCTAAAAGCACAGATCATTACAGCTGTGATATTATTTGTGATCACATGACCTAAAATGTTGTACTGTTAAAATGTTATACAAACCAACAGGATCATTGGAATTCTAACCTGGATCCCAGAGGTAGGGAGCTAGCGTAATTTACTGGTGTGCCCCGTGAATAATAATAATAATAATAATAATATCTACAAGACATTTAAAATGTCAGAACCAAAAACTAGGACAATAAAATAGAAAAAGGCTGCACTGCAGGATGGCATCAACCAGGTTATCGCTTTATTTGTGGCATGTCCATTACTCTGGCCAAAGTACTGTACAATCTACACGACATACTAATTTTGTTGAACTAAGTGCTAAGGCTTTAAAGACAAGTATTGTTATTTATTTGTGTCTGGTATAGTGGAGAAAAAAACACACTTACGATTAGCCTATTGGTGTGTGGTCAGAATGACATGGGGATATAGTAGTGGCCATGGCATGAATAACTTGTAGATCTGAGATCACTTGTAACACTAAAATGTACATAGACATTTTGGAGAGACATATGCAGAATTTAGGAACGTCTGTGCTTGTTTTAACATGATGATGTGTTACAGCTGTGTGTGTGCTTGACTGACTAATCTGCAGTCCAAACCTGTCACATATTAACAACATCTGGAGCAATATACGCCCAGAATATCACCCTGTATGGCTGCAAGACTTGCAATAAAGATGAACTGCAAAAAAACACTCACAATAAGGGCAATTTTAGTAGCGCCAAGTGACCAGAATGCATGTCTTTGGACTTGTGGGAGGAAACTGGAGCACCTGGAGGAATTCCACAAAGAGAACTCTACAAAGAAAGAACCCTGGCTGCCTGGCCAAGGAATCGAACCCTGGCTCTTCTTACTGTTAGGCGACAGAGTTTTTGTATATACATACAGTACAGGCCAAAAGTTTGGACACACCAGCCAAAAGTTTGGACACACCTTCTCTTCAATGTTTTTTCTTGATTATTTTTATTTTCTACATTGTAGATTAATACTGAAGACATCCAAACTATGAAGAATTATGTAGTGAACCAAAAAGTGTTAAACAAACCAGAATATGTTTTATATTTTACCAACTCTACCTCTGCACAACCCAACTGATGGTCTCAAACACATTAAAAAAGCAACAAATTCCAAAAATTCACTCTAGACAAGGCACAAACATTCATTGAAAACCATTCCAGGTGGAAACCTAATAAAGCTGGTTGAGAAAATTTCAAAGAGTGTGCAAATCTGTCATTAAAGCAAAAGATGGCTACTTTGAAGAATCTAAAATATAAAACATATTCTGGTTTGTTTAACACTTTTTTGTTTACTACATAATTCCATATGTGTTCCTTCATAGTTTGGACATCTTTAGTATTAATCTACAATGTAGAAAATTTAAAAAAAAAATTCAGAAAAACCACAGGAATGAGAAGGTGTGTCCAAACTTTTGGCCTGTACTGTATATATAACCTTATATAGCCTAAATAATGTAGCGCCAGTTAAAGTTAAAAAGTTCCATACTTGTTTCATGTTATCATGAACACACAGATTTTAGAGCTCTAAAAAACAGAAGAAATTGGAGCTCAAATGGCAGCACACTACACTGAAAGTGTATCAGATGGCATGGAAAGATAACCGAGTATAAAAATGACCTTACAAAAGCCAGATCTGTATTTTTCCTTTTTAATAGACAATAAAAAGAATAATCATAGATTCATTTTAAATTCTTAATTTTTAACTAATTTCTTGAACTAAATTCTTTATGCTTTTTTATTATTTTGTTAAAAATGATTGTATGCATACATATCTAGTTTCTTTAATCAAATTCTAACTCTGTTGAGTATGGATCCTCTCAAAGTTTCATCCTTGTAATATTTAGGGACTTTTTCCTTGCCGCTGTTGCCTTGGGCTTGCTCATCAGGGGTTGTTTGTCCTATAATCTTTAACAGCAGCAAAGTAAAAATTCAGTTTTGCTAAAATTTAGTTCTGAATTCAGATTCAGTTCTGCTAAATCCTAAGGAGGTGGGGAGTACCTCACTGCCTTATAGTTTTATTGTTCTAGAGAATTACAGTGTTGCATCTATTTCCTCTGCTTCCTCTTACCAAGTATACCATAGCAGCCCAGCATGACCATGTGTAGAGTGCAAAAACAAATGTGGAGAAAGTGAGAGTAAAACAAAGAGAAAAAAGGGGTGGGTGCTGGACCGAACACAATAAAAGCCAGATGTGTGCAGTGTTGTTGAACTACACCACTGTCTGTGAGTGAGGAGGCCGTGGGCTGGGTTGGATCGTCATCATGCGCCCCTACATGTGACTCACAAACACTGCAGCCGCTGACAGCTCCAGCAATAACAGTACTCTAGCATTCCTGCATTTTCCTCTTAACCATGACAAATATTATATCACAATATGGTTTTGATATGAGAGTTTGTGTTTGATAAGATAAACGTATGCTATCCATAACAAGACTGCAGTGGTGGCACTGTGTGTTTGCTAATTTGCCAAGCACTTAAGGTAGGGCTAATCAGTTAGTTTAGAATTAGGGTCAAATTTCAAAAACTGCACCAGGTGAGGGACCACAATAATGGCTAGCCCCTGACCTTTCTAATAATGAGTGCAGATTCCAAAGTTTGGAAGGTTTGTGTTGAATAATGCTTTAGCAAGCTCTGATCTTTTATTTATAAACAAAAAATACTTTTGTCTGATTTAGCAACAGAGCAAGTAGCTAAGATAGCTAACCAGCATTCGTCACACTAGAAAGCTGGATAGTTGCATCAGCCTGAGAAATGTTACATGGTCATGTTCATCATTCATAACTGGCTGTTAACAGTGATAGGGTAGCAGAAATAGGAATAGCATGTAATGTCTACTGTGTAGAAAAATATGATCAGCAAAATATGAGTTTTTTTTACTGTTTAATTAGATGGTAAAAACTCATCAAAGTGCTGGAAAAGAATCTACTTTAGGGCTGGCCTATGTGTTGCTAATTGAATAGCACTGACTTAAAGGATTAAGTAAATAAACATGCATGGTTTTTAAAATAAATTATATTTATCCTGAATTTCTTTCTAGAGCCTTAAAACAGAGAGGTTCAGGTGGTGTTGCAGAGGATTTTTTATAAAACCATTACTATGAAATAAGAAACCATTCTGTGATACATGCACTTCAGTTGTACACAGCTATGGGAAAAGGAGGAGTAGGTTTGTTTTGGAAACCTGAAACATTTTGAGCCTTTAAAATAGAGTCACACTCCAAAAACAGTTGCACATAATTAAATGGAAAAATTCTTGAATGTTGAATGTCGTGTCAACACCAATCACTGTAAATAATTGTGATGGAAAGGTGCAATCAACCAATTTCTGGCCAAAATAGGTCACTGGGCAGTTTTTCTGTCTGACACACAAAGACACAGACACACACAGCTAAAACCTCTTAACTGGCTAAAATCAAAGTGAACATAACGTGTTTTACGTACACTCATTACAACACTTCATTAAAAATGTTTCAGTCATTTCATTTTCTATTTTATCCTGCTTAAGGTTGCAGCTTTTCTGGTTCCACAAGGAAACACTGGGCACAATGCAGAAATACCCTGGACAGAGCACCAGTTCAACACAGAGCCATTTTACCCCACTTAAACATAGCCAGTCATGTCTATGTAGATGCCTAGCCAGCTGATAGCATCATTGAGATTTGAACCTGGTCACAGTGGTAGTGGGCTAGTGTAATAGACCACAGAATACCAAAGTAAAGAACAAAGAACAAAAGGTGTTTATTGATTTCTCCAACTGATTTCTCCACCGGCTGTTAACTCTTGAAAATGTAATATAAGGGTTACAGTAGTTATTACTAACAACACGAATAAAAAAGAGCAACCAAAGCACATGAAACAAATAGCACTGTAAATTTAATCAAATTTAAACAAATGTCATACTTAAGTACTTAATAAGTGAAGTACTTATTTTTTTCACGTATTAATGAAAGGATTCAACAAAGCATTACAAAGTATTTATTAATATTACTTGCTTGCATGAGCTGTTGTCATGCATGTTTTTATCATCTCATACACTCTTAGACAGGTGCTCATGCTCCGTAGGTTAAACCCCACAATTTAAGGCACGCAGCATTATACCACAAAATGCTGCCACTGTGATTTTTATTGAGTTATACTGGCAGGGGTGTATTTCTGCCAGTGTTTCTTGATATGTTTGAATGAACTAACATTATTGTTCCTTAGACCTGTTTGCTGTCTTCCCTTATTTTGCTTTTAAATGTTTTAGCCTTAGAGGTTCCACTGTACTTGACTACTTCTGCTATTTTAAATACATCTTAGTCATACCCTGAACAACAGCACTTTACAAAGAAATCAAGCCTAGCTCTTATCTACAAACATTAATTCCAGAAAAGTTGAGACAGAGCGCAGTCATTTGTAAATTTGCTTCAACTTGCATTTATGTAGGACAACTTACTCTTATTCTAAAATGCATGCCTGCATGAATGTTGTGATTTTTTTAAAGAACATCTTGGTCAGGTGATGCAACCATGCATGTATTAACATGCATCACATTTTCAGGAATTAAGGTTTGCTGAATAAAAATTAAGAGCCTTCCTTATTACTACTGTTTGAGCTCAACTGTATATATGGGCATACAGAAATTTCAACTCTTAAATTATTATTATTATTATTATTATTATTATTGTACAACCCAAATCACAAAAAGCTGGAACAGTATGGACAATGCCAAAAAGCGGTGTTTTTTATATTTACTTGGACTTTTATTTCATTGCAGACAGAATGTACCCAAGATTTTTCATGTTTTGTCTGGTGAACGTCATTTTATTTGTTAATATAAATCTATTCCTGCAATTCAGGCCTGCAAAACATTCCAAAAATGTTTGTAACATTGCCATTGCTTTACATATTTTCTATACTGTCCCAACTTCTTCTTATTTGGGGTTGTAAGAATACTAATATATAACGTCTACATTAAATGTTTGTCTACATGAAAAATATATTTGCTGTATAATAATTTTACTAAATCAAAAAATTACTACAATATATGATGGCAGTGGCAGCTCAGGGGTTAAGGTACTAGATGGAAAGTTGCAGGGTCAGGCCCCAACACTGACACTAGACAGTTTTATTTTTCTTATTCTGGGTGAGTCACTAGTGATGTGAAAGATGGCTGTGTTTTCTGCCCTGAGTAACAAAAACACCTCTTGTTTTGCTCAGATTTGTACAAGGGCGATGTCACTGTGGACTGAATATAACTGACAGAGCTGGA
The DNA here is from genome assembly GCF_030014385.1 of Trichomycterus rosablanca. NCBI lineage: Eukaryota > Metazoa > Chordata > Actinopteri > Siluriformes > Trichomycteridae > Trichomycterus > Trichomycterus rosablanca. The sequence goes on from NC_085995.1 coordinate 30,007,120, forward strand.
AACATGTAAAACAGTTTATAGCTGCTGTCAATTACCTGAACTACCAGAAAACACAACCGTACATGAAACATACAACATAATTTTACTTTTTGGCAATCCAAAGGAAGATTACATTAGCTCTATGTTGGGAAATCTTAGCTATATAAACAAAAGTAACAGGACACCCCTTAATTATTTAATTCATATGTTTCAACCATATGTGCATTAAAAAGTGAATTAAATCAATTCCATAAAGAAAAATATATGCTCCCAACATTGCAGCAACAGTTTGGGAAAGGTCCTTTCCTGTTCCAGCATGATATTGCACAAAGCAAGGTCTATGAAGACAGGAAGAAAATCTCAGTTTAAAGAAACTCCAAGTGGCCTGCACAGAGCCCTGACCTCAGCCCCACTGAACAGCTTTGAAAGGAACTGGAACACTGTTGAGGCTTTTTTGACCAACATCAGTGCCCACGCATAAGCACAAATGAGCACAAATTCCCACAGACAAACTTCAAGGCCTTATGAGAAGCCTTTACAGAAGAGTGACTGTTGTTATAGCTGAAAAAAATCACATAGAGTTGTTTTAAAATGGGATGTGCAAAAAGCTCATGGGTCAGGTGTTCTTTGTACTTCAGAAATTACCAAAGTAATCAAGCAAAAATAGTATACTTAGTAAGTTGATCCTATAGCATGCATAAAACAGATACCTTTACTTAATCAGCTCTGATTTTCTATTTATTTTTTGGCAATTAATTTGATAGTAAGTAATGACGTTTTTTAAAGCCTAGGAGTTAGACAACATTCTCCACTATTAAGAAAGTCAAACACAATGGTTTTTCTTTAGCTGGCTCCTGATTCTGAACCAGGTGCATTTGTTATAAATGGAGGAATAATTTAATAGTTTCTACCTTTTGAAGCAATTGCAAATAACTGTTCTTCTGATCATCTGTTCTTCTGAAACTGTTACTAAACAAATAATATACAGTTACTGCTTAAACAAACTAGTTTTATCTACGTTAGGTCTAAGGCTTATTGCTCTGAATATCTGTGACGTTTTAGCATAATAAGAAGTCAAAATATGTATGGATGCCAAAGAGCCAGGAACCAATTTTCCAGGTATTGGTAATATCATCTTATATAATATATTACTATATATAGTACTCGTCTATATCTAACATAATTAATTTACTAGACCTAGTAAAATATAATTCTTCAAAATAATATAATTACTCTAGAAAAGAAATATACATATTTTTTCATTATTTTCAATTTCGCATTCCTGAAATTTCTCCAGATTCCTTGGATCATTTAATGGCATTATGCACTGTAGAGGGGGAAGTATGCAAAACCCTTCCATTTTTGTACCCAATCAAGATAGATATACAACTACAAAGTTTTTTTTACCTGTTGGCATCACCTGTTTGAAATCACATCATTGTTTAATTTTTTTGCCTCATTACTAGCCCTAAATTGCCTCTTTTGGAGTGTGTTGCAGGTCTGAAATAGATGTATATTAACAAATGAAATTAAGTTGACCAAACAAAACATGAAATATCCTGGGTTCATACTGTCTGTAATGAAATATTAGTCAAAGTAATGTAAGAACTGATTTGGGGTGTTCTGATCTTTACATTGGTTTAAACACAAAATCTCTACTGATACAAACCTGTTTATTGTCAAATGCTGCATAGTGTTTTTACAAATTACAAATAATGTGTCAATAGCTTGTGAACAAGATGAAAATGAACTGTGAAAGTGGCTAAAGCAAGTGTACTACAAGCTAAAAAAAAAAAAAAAAAAAAAACACTTTATCTTGACTGTTTACAAATGTAAACACAGCAGACTTCTTAGTTAAACTACTAGCATCTTAAGGTAGTTTAGTTGCTACTTTAGTTCACACTGAAGGTACCAGAACCAAAATTCCACTTCATAAGCATTTAAGGTGAAATTTAGGGAGGTCTCCTTCACAGTGAATAGTAAGGTCATTTTAATCCACTAGGCCACATGATGGCATTGGTGACAAAATAGTCAGATACTGCATTATGTGCAGCAATAGTGCAGAAAACAACCTTAACATGCTTTCAAATGCATTCCAGTACAGCACTGTGTACCAGTAGTGACTAAGCAGACTGTGTGTAGGACTGCTTGCAGGTGTTGTGCCACAATTACTTACTGGTTTTTAGGACACGTCCCGTGCTGAAAGACCTTATCCAAAGGCACCACGGTCTGTCCCAGGAACATGTCGATCCCGATAAGTACCCGGAGCATGACGGTGAGGGTGAGGTTGCTGGCACCAGGTGGATGTGCACCCACACATTCCAGCAGGCCGGGCTGCAGCTCCAGGGAACACTCCTCATTCCACTCGGGCTCGGCGGCCTTCTCAGCCAAACCGGTAACGTACTTCTCCTTCCCCAGCTGAATAACGGTGTAGACATAGCGGCTGCTCTGCTTCCCCTTCACCCGCAGAGCTCTGCCACGCTGTACCGTCACATTAACGTGTGTGGGGACCCATCTCTGATCCTCATCGTCCTCCAGGCTGATCAGCGGCATCTCCCCAAACTCTCTCCGACCAAAACCTACAGCTGTGGGTCCGCTAATCACTCACAATGTCCGCAAAATCTCTGCATTATCTGCTGCACCCAAATCAGTGCAGTCACAAATCACCGCGCCAGCTTAAAGCTCCAGCCATCAACACAAACCGGAAAGTTTCTGAGGGTCGCTGTTGTTTATGCGTCTTCTGAACAGCGTGTGTGTGTGTGTGTGTGTGTGTGTGTGTAAGCGTGTGCACGACCCGCCCTCTCTCTCTCTCTCTCTCTCTCTCTCTCTCTCACACACACACACACACACACACACACACACACACACACACACACACACACACACACACACACACACTAAACTATAAACGTGCTATCAGTTTCATATTTTTTGGAGAGATTAGGAGGCGCAGCTGGTAGAGTGAGATCTGTAGACTTGGGTTTGATCCTCGTCTCCTATCACTGTCTATAAAGATTTTAGCATATCCTCCCTTCATATTCTATGTTACCTCTGCGTACTTTGTAAAATACTGTACCAAATTATACTTTTCCAAATGTTTATATGAATATAAGATGTACAGGAGGCAAATGCAGCAGCCTACCATTTTTTTCATCATACGCTTTGCGTCTTTTTAGGCTTTACTCATTCACACCCATGTCAATCTGAACAGCCCTGTTTTCATTTTGCATTTTACAACCAGATTAACCCTATAACGCCAAGTGTATCATATTTGATACATGAGTTTTAGAGACCTCTACATCATCAGTATGTACAGCCGATCAGCCATAACATTAAAACCACCTCCTTGTTTCTACACTCACTATCCATTTTATCAGCTCCACTTACCATATAGATGCACTTTGTAGTTCTACAATTACTGACTGTAGTCCATCTGTTTCTCTACATACCTTTTTAACCTGCTTTCACCCTGTTCTTTAATGGTCAGGACCCCCACAGGACCACCACAGAGCAGGTATTATTTAGGTGGTGGATCACTCAGCACTGCAGTTACAATGACATGGTGGTGGTGTGTTAGTGTGTGTTGTGCCGGTATGAGTGGATCAGATACAGCAGCGCTGCTGGAGTTTTTAAATACCGTGTCCACTCACTGTCCACTCTGTTAGACAGTCCTACCTAGTTGGTTCACCTTGTTCACGCTCATCTATTGCTGCTGTTTGAGTTGGTCATCTTCTAGACCTTCATCAGTGGTCACAGGACGCTGCCCACAGGGAGCTGTTGGCTGGATATATTTTTGGTTGGTGGACTATTCTCAGTCCAGCAGTGACAGTGAGGTGTTTAAAAACTCCATCAGCGCTGCTGTGTCTTATCCACTCATACCAGCACAACACACAGAACAACAGCATGAAAGGGGGCTAACAAAGCATGCAGAGAAACAGATGGACTACAGTCAGTAATTGTAGAATTACAAAGTGTTCCTATATGGTAAGTGAAGCTGATGAAATGGACAGTGAGTGTAGAAACAAGGAGGTGGTTTTTATGTTATGGCTGACCGGTGTAAATTGTTTTCCTGAAAAACTTGATGTGTATAATTTGATCCTTGTCTTCTGCCCCTTGTGGATTTTTCATGTACTGCATGCACCAGAGGACCTTTTATTGAGAGATCAAATGTGATGACAAACAAAACTTATTTATGCAAACTCTTTTTTTGTATTTTACAGAAGGTCAAATAAACACTTCAGTTAGGCTAACAAATTAGGCAACTGGGCAATGTTTTGGTGGTTCAGGCTTTAAAGGGTTAAACCAGCGGACTGTTCTGTACTGCAGTGCTGCAGCACCTCCTGGTCTGTCCTTTACCGCCATCTAGTGGCCAAGACTAGTAGTGCAACTTTATTACAGCACCCCAGTCACTGCACATCAAATACAGTAGTTCACAGCTTTAGAGACAAACCGAATTTGCAGAGAAGAGTTGGGACATTTTGTAAAATGCAATTTAAAAAAAAAAAATCTGTGATTTTTTTTTTTCAATTCTCTTAAACTTTTATTTAACTGTCTAAAGCACAAAGAAAATATTTCCAATGTTTTTAATACCATACTTAATTGTATTTCGTAAAAATAAACTAATTTAGAATTTAATGCCTGCAACATTCTCCAAAAAGTTGTGACAGGGCCATGTTTACCATGGTGTTACATCAATTCTCTCATGATGTTTGGCACAAAATGTTCAGCCACATACCATCTTTGATTACAAAGACTGAGCCTTTTTCAATATTTCATATTTAAACAATTATAAAAAAAAAAAAACATGTATAAACACTTAATAAAGGAATATTCTATTGACATTTAAGAACAAAGAACAGTTTATGGTTCATTCACAGTGTACACAAATTCCCTTTTACAGGATAACAGGGTAACAATCTAAGCTACCGTGGATAAACACAACCACAGTAAACACACATTAAGACAGGCTTACATCATCTTGAAGTTCTCTTTAAATAGCACATTTTGATTCCATTTATCTTTGCTAGTGCTAATAAACAATACAAATAGCCCGAAGCTTGAGCATAGGTAAAGTCTTAGCACATAGGATTGGCAGTATGTGAGCTCAGAGTTGTCTCGGATTAAGGCATCTCAAAGTTGTCCAATGCAAATAATCAACGTTGCATAATTTTGCAGGAATAAGTCCATCTTATAGTTACACTGATCTTTGCAGGCGACTATGCAAAGACTTATTCCATAAACCTAGCAACAAATGTATAACAAGAACCAGAATCATTTTAATAATATCTGTCCCTAAATCATAAGTTAGGGATTCCCAAGCCCTCTATACACATCCATATTAATGTTCCTACTTTTATATTATATAACATTAACAAACTTCAGAAATAACACTTCAATTAACGAATCATACACTGACCATAAAACTGATTATACCACAACATTCAACATCTGACCAGATAAACTTTGAACTTTTTTCCATCTTTTGATAGATTAACTGATTTGTTATTCACACTAACTGTACTTATTAATGGCCAATGCTTATCACTCAGTGGTAGTGGTACCTAAGTTACCTGGGTAAAGAAATATTGTGCACAATTAAAGGAATAGATAAACAAAAAACTGATTAGACAAAATTGTTTTTCTTAAGTTAAATAGCAAATTTGTACCTTTAAGGGGACATTTACATTGTTTTTAAATTGAAGAGGAAAACTGTACCTGTACAGTACCTCTCTTCTGACAGTGCAATTTTCAGATGTATAGCACCACTCACTCAATCACTTATTCACTCACTATCTGACTGACATTTAGCAGGCGGAAGTTTCTCCACAACAGGGAGTGGGAGCACTATAGTAGTTTCTGTGTGGGTTGTTACCAGTTACGGTAATTCACATGAATACCACTGTGTGTACTTGTTCATAAAATAAACTGTTAAAATAGCACCTTATTATGTTGTGTGCATATTTCGACTTTGACACTAGGAAGCACACTTTCTATTTACAAATAAGATTACCTAATTAATACATTCATGAGCATTTTCTCATCACATTCTTAAATACATACACTATGCTGAATTTGTGTAGTAACACACAATAATGATGTGATGTAAGAATGTATGTATTTTCCCTGTCCTGTGTGAGTGACTACATGAACAACACAGAACCAATACTGACCTGCAACAACAACTTGTTTTACACTATGTACAGTGCTACACTAGTACAATAGGCAGGCTGGAGATATTGAACTAACACTGCACACAGTAGAACATGTATTGGTACAAAAGAGGGTCTCTGGAATGCTAGTTTTCTGGTGGTTTGTCTGATTGTTTTTTTTTTTTTTTTTTTTAACTTATTAGTCTATTAAAGATTCAACATAGATCACATAGCTGCAACAGTCTACAAGGGTCCTAAAAGTGCATAACAGCCAGGTAGCATTGGTCCCCTCAAGAGGACCTCTAGTCACCAAGGCCGTTCTGTGAGCCCTTTATATAGATTTCATCTTGGGATAGCTGTCCATCGTAGTTGTCCATGTAAAGACTACTGCCACAGCTACTGCTGCCACTTCCATTTCCACCAGGCAGAAAGGTGCCAACAGCTCGGCCCTGGCGCGCATGACCCACTGCATCACTGAACACTTTATTAATCTGCTCTTCAGATGGCATCCACCAGTCTGGGTTTGAGGCACAGTGCATCCGGATGAACTCTAGAAACAGATGTGTTTATTTAATACTTATTGTTTTACATAATGTTGTTTCACCAACTTCAACAGCTTGTGGAATCCATTGCAAAAGAACTAAAGCTGATTTGAGAGTAAAAAAAACTATCCTACCCAGTGTTGGTATGTTTTTAATAAAGTGCCAGATCAGTGTATGCTGTAACTACTAACACTATGATGACATTTGTTATTGGTACTGCATATGTAGCAGCTGTGCTTTTATGTACCTCTGAGGCAGCTGACTTTGATGGGGTTGAGTGGACGTCTCTCAGGTCCTGCCTCGCTTATATGAGCTGAACGTTTCCTCTTGCCCAGGCCACATGAGTACTTTAACTCATCTGTGGTAAAGACAAAGCGGATAAGGTAGCGCAGCAGTCGCCTCCCATCCTTCTTTGATGAGTTCACTGCTTCGTCCCACTGTTTGTTTGTGATAAAGAGAGGATAGTTCCCCAGCAGCTGCTTACTTCCCTGCTAGAAGATTAATAATAAAGATTTAGCATTAATCACCTACCCATCATGTACTGTTCCAAACTACACTTTACCACCTAGTGCCCATAAAAAATAAGGTTAAAACACAGGCACTTTAAATTATTATTATGTTCAACAAAAAGATTTATATTGTTTTAAAAGCTAAACATGTTTTGGTAATAGAGCTTCAGAAACAGGATGAAAGAGCTACCATAAATTCTTTCATATGTGTAATTTTATGTAACACTGAGTAAAGAGCTGTTTCAGTCTTTCTTATATAGCTCAAAATTTGAATATCAGTCTCACTTCTGTTTTCGGTGTTTGGAGGCTGTTTATCTCAAAGTGGTCTGAAAACTCTTGCAATGCACTCCTTGCACAGGCCTAAAAATAAGAAAAAATGAACATTTCCTGAGTTTGTACCTGCTCATTTCAAACAGAGCCAACACACAAACCAGCATGCATATACAGATGGGTAACAAATGAAAGGAAACCCATTATAACATTTTTAAAATAAGGTTTTGTGTCCTCACAAACCACCAGAACAGTATTCATGCAACTTGAGATGAATAGAGTGTGATGGAACTTGTGATGCTTTGATAATGAAAATGGAGATCGCTATCTAATGCACTTTCCCAAAACTCTGAGATCTGGTGACTCTAAATGACTTATATTTAAAGTACATAGTTTATATCATTTAGTGACCTCTTGTTTCCTGTAAATGAGGCATTGTCTGAGGAGGCATTTGAGGCAAAAGGTGGCATTTCAGTCAAAATAAAAGTGCCCCTTTTACAACATTAAAGAGCCATTGGTGTCCCTCTTCTACAAGTGTTGTGATCAAGCCTTCAGGCCTGTACCAGTCTCAAGGTGTAGTTACACATGGCATAAAACACCATCCATTTACATAAGGACCTTAAAAATAGTTTTTAATTCACAATCAAGGTCAAATGGGCTTTCTGAGCATTTTAACATGCCATCATGCACAGTTAAGATGCCAATTCCTTAATTGTATTATGATTATTGTATTGTTCAGTATATGTATTATTACAACAGTTTGAAAGCATCTTAACTTATTTTTTCCATTTCTTTTGTTATTTGTTACCCATCTGTAAACAGTTTAAAAAACATTTACTAGTACCAGTATTTAGAAACAGTCTTAATCAGGCTTAGTAATTATGCTGCAGTTTTTGGTTTTCTGACCTCTGTGAGCTGCTCCTCAGGTGGGGGTGGCAGGAACTGGTTGTAGTGCTGCAGGATGGCCTTAAAGAAATCCAACACGGTTTGACATGGTGCTGCAATAAACAAAATCACACATTTAATGATCATTGTCCAGCATAGATAAAAAGTTGTCTAGTGTGATTAACAGAAACAATAATTTCAAAATACTTATTTAATATTAAGTTATCATTTGAATAAAAGTTTTGCCAGCCACTAAATATTTATGCAAAACACAGTTTTGTAGAGCAAAATAACTCCACCAAATATTTCTATAATATACAAATATTATTCTTTAGTTAATAGTTAATAATATTTTGTGTTGTGGGACAATGCAAGAAACATGAATGAAATCAAATGGAAGAGGACCACTTGTACTAAGTTATATTATGTACATGTACACTGATCAGCCATCCTACTTGTTTCTACACTCACTGTCCATTTTATCAGCTTCACTTACCATATAGATGCACTTTGTAGTTCTGCAGTTACTGACTGTAGTCCATCTGTTTCTCTACATACTTTTTTAACCTGGTTTCACCCTGTTCTTTAATGGTCAGGACCCCCACAAGACCACCACAGAGTAGGTATTATTTAGGTGGTGGATCATTCTCAGCACTGCAGTAAAACTGACATGGTGGTGGTGTGTTAGTGTGTGTTGTGCTGGTATGAGTGGATCAGACACAGCAATGCTGCTGGAGTTTTTAAATACCGTGTCCACTCACTGTCCACTCTATTAGACACTCCTACCTAGTTGGTTCACCTTGTAGATGTAAAGTCAGAGATGATTACTCATCTATTGCTGCTGTTTGAGTTGGTCATCTTCTAGACCTTCATCAGTGGTCACAGGACGCTGCCCACGGGGTGCTGTTGGCTGGATATATTTTTGGTTGGTGGACTATTCTCAGTCCAGCAGTGACAGTGAGGTGGTAAAAAACTCCATCAGCACTGATGTATCTTATCCACTCATACCAGCACAACACACACTGTCAAACCACCACCATGTCAGTGTCACTGCAGTGCTGAGAATCACCCACCACCCAAATAATACCTGCTCTATAGAGATCCTTGGAGAGTCCTGATCATTGAAGAACAGCATGAAAGGGGGCTAACAAAGCATGAAGAGAAACAGATGGACTACAGTCAGTAATTGTAGAACTACAAAGTGCTTCAATATGGTAGTGGGGCTGATAAAATGGACAATGTGTGTAGAAACAAGGAGGTGGTTTTAATGTTATGGCTGATCAGTGTATATTAAAGTCAAAAGTTGACATACACCAGTACCTGATTAATGACTTTAGTGCAGCACCAGTTTGAAAGACTCTTTGTACAACACCACATCTCTTTATGAGATTTATTGTGGTTTTTCTTTAAAAAACATTTGCTGGGTCAAAGATATACATACAACAACAGAGATTATTTATTTGGTGATGGATAAAATTTTATACGGTACTATAACTTGTAACATTTATTAGTAATTATGAATGACAACAGCTAGTGACTAATCTGTTGAATGAAGATTGGCGTAAGTTTGATGTTGGAATCCAGATGGACCAAGAAAAAGCAGGGGCAGGAGCTTCTTTTCTGCCTGCCAGTCTCTAAGCCTATTGCTATGCAAAACTGTTTGACTGTGGAAAATGTTTCAGCAGCTTCTATGTTTTGGCAGATCTGTTTTGGTGGTTTCAGGATTAAATCTAAATATCCATAAAAATTCTTCTTAGCAAACGTATGTCGGGATGTTTGATCATGGTAAAAAGACTCAATGTTCTATGTACTTTGTACACATGGGCAGTTGTTTGTACAGATGATCCTGATGGCATTATGTGTCATTCCTGGCTTGGAAAATATATAATCAATTTTTTACATGAATAATCTAAGTTGCACTACGTACATTTTTGACCCAGCAGATTGCATTATATTGAGGAAACCTACACTTGTAAAAGTTCTGTGTAGAATTGCTGCAGAAAAAATACTTGAATTAAGTTAGTTCTAAACTCTGCTTAGTAATTACAACCCTCTTACAATAAATGAACATGACTAACACACCACCATAAAGGTTTAAAAGCAGGGTGGTACCTGGAAGACTTTCCAGTTTTTGCCTCAGCTCTTCGTTTTCCTGTTGAAGACTCAACACTTCCTGTTCCAGCTCTATACAGCGTGGGCAGCAACCTTCCTCCTCCTCTTCCTCAGGCAGCGTGGAGGAAGGGTGTCCGTACGAATCGGACGGAGCCGGAGATACCCAGCCTCCCAGGTTGTGTCCAGGTGATGCAGACTCAGGTTTATTATGGTGGTGGCGCTCACCCTTGGATGATGTAGCTCCAGCCAGCAGGTAGTTCTGCAGGGACTCAGTGAAGACCTGCAGCAGGGTTGAGGTGTGCTGTGGGTTCCAGTGGTTCCTGCGCTGACAGTTGTCTTCAATGCTGCCCGCCGACACTCTTCCACCATGCTCCTCAGCTTTAGGTTTGGAAATTCCTGGCTCAGGTGAGCATCCGGCCTCTTGCTTTATGATGGAATTGACAGAGGAAGACGGGGGGCTCAGCGGCCGCTGTGGTGCCAACAGACTTCCGTTGCCGTTCAGGAGGCTAAGTACTCGACTGCACTGCTGAGCAAAAGCATCAAGGATCAGCCGGTTTTCTACAAAAAGAAATCTGAATTAATATAAGGAACATGATATTTAACAGGCAGCTTGTCACAGAACTCTTAGTAAAAACAAGCTTGATTTGAACTGACTTGCTTTTTTACATTATGTATTTTGGATCTGTTGTTTTGTTACATGAAGCATCTTTTCAAAAACAAAACACTCCTTTTTTAAACATAATAATCAAAATACTTGTCAAACATTTTTTTTATTTTATTAACTTAATGTACATGCTAATTTTAAATGCCCGTTTCTATGCTTCTTATTTAGCAAAGTGGGGTGTAGAAACAGTGATGATTACTGACAATAATCTGAAGAGATACAAGCCATGATCAGGCATTGGAACTGGGCAACTGAGCAATGAAGGTCAACTGGTTTGATAAATCCTGTGTTCTCCAAGATGATGTGGACGACTGGGAACGTATACCATATATAATTTACCCCTGGAAGACATGTCACCAGGATGCACTGAGGATGCACGGGATCCACCTCACAATGTACAGAAGCTGAAGGTAATATCCTGGTACCAGATACCACAGGACTCCTTCAGATGTCTAAGCGGGTCTGAGATGTATTAACAGCATATAAGGAGGAAGGTCATTTTGGCTCATCAGTTTATACAGTATAATAAGGCAAGGGGACTTTTTACCAATAAATTTTGTGTTAATCATATCTTTGTTTTTACTTATAAATACAATCCTAAATCAGTATGGAAAATGCAAATAAATAAAAAAAAACAGTGTTTTTTTACATTTACTTAGCCCTTCATTTTATTGCAGACAGTATGAACCCAAGATGTCTGATCATTTTCATTTCATTTGTTAATATACATCCATTCCTGCATTCCAGGTGTGCAACACATTTACTCTGCAATAAATCCCGGTTTTAAACATGATCTGATGTCATTTTCATCACATTATCTCAGAGATTTTCAAGCTATCAGTGTGCTCAGTAGTGCATGGTACATTCTTTAATGGGAAATCTATACTCAAACAAAACTGAAATTTGATGATTAATACACCAGAGGTTTTTGCACCACTTTCATGATGCATCCTGATCTTGTGTCTGTTGCTAAATGATTATGAATTTGTCACCCTCAAACAAAGGCACAGGGCAGCCAATTATAGGGGCATGCTGTAACCGTGGCAGCCATGTGACGGGCGTGTGCGTCTGGAGTTACTGAGACGTGTCTCTCAGCTGAGAGCATATTTATTAATATGTGTGGCATCTCTGTTGACACTGTTTACTCTCAGTGAGAAGTGTTTGATTATTTTCCTCTCGTTTCCTGTTCTCCTTCACATTTCTCTTTTTTACATTATAGTCTCCTGCTCTCTCAATTACTGACCTATCCTCCACTCTCTTCTCCTATCCTCTCTTATTCTCCCTCTTTTTCGTCTGTTCCCTTTTAGCTCTACATGCATCCTAACATGGTGAGAAACTGTTTTGATATTTCATTAAGTCCAACATGCTCCACAGAACCAAATTTATGAGTCTCATTTATTTTAATCATAGTCTCCCGTGAGGTTGAGGGAGCTTTGAAATGTAATTTAGCTTTATTGCACAGTTTCCAGAGCCTTGTTATTGACTAAATGTGTCTCTGACGAAGATGTGTCACCAACAATACTGTCAACATTTCTAAAGAAAAAAACAGCCACTACTGGTAGTTGACTCACAACAGTGGTGTTAACATATAATAATTTACAAAATGGAACATTACACCAGATTGAAATGTGCATTGGATTGTTCTATATGAATTTATTCACATACAACTGAATCAGTGAAGTGTTTGTTTATTAGGATTTTAACAGCATGTTTTACACTTTGGTTACATTCATGACAGGAACGGTAGTTACTCGTTACACAAGATTCTTCAGTTTACAAGGTTATATGGAACACAGTCATGGACAATTTAGTATCTCCAATTCACCTCACTTGCATGTCTTTGGACTGTGGGAGGAAACTGGAGCACCCCGAGTAAACCCACGCAGACACAGGGAGAACATGCAAACTCCACACAGAAAGGACCTGGACTGCCCCACCTGGGGATCAAACCCAGGACCTTCTCGCTGTAAGGCAACAGTGCTACCCACTGAGCCACCGTGCCGCCCCAAATCAGTTAAGTATATCTAACGGTGCCAACGATATTAATTTCTGTTCACTCCTTCTGTATGCAATATTAGAGACATTACTAGTCAGTTATTCTCTTTAAAATTCAACAAAATTAATGTTATGTATATACACTATATGGACAAAAGTACTGGAGAGTGTGAAGTGTGTCTCTGGCAATTTGTACATATTAAGTCCAAGCAGCATTGTTAAGGTTAGGCACTGATGTTGGACAAGAAGGCCTGGCTTAAAATTAGCCTTTCAATTCATCCCTCTAGTAATCGGTGGGGTTAAGGGCAGGTCTGTGTGTAGGTCATTAAAGTTTTTTCACAGCAAAATCATCAAAATGTGTCTTTGCATGAAATTGCTTTATGCATAGTCATGCTAAAACATAAATGGCCCTTCCTAAGCTTTTGACAGAAAGTTAATAAAAGCATATGATTTATTGTATATCATTAATATTAAACACCTCTCAACAGTGGGTGTGGCCATATAATGTACATATAATGTACTGATAAGTCACAGCATCCTATTAAACTAACTCATAAATTGGGAGACAAATTGGTTAGTATGGCTACTGTGACTTCAACTGTCCGAATTGCAAAAGACTAAAGACTCTAAGATAACCAGATTTGAGGTTTGCACAAAACATTCAGAAAGAAGTCCTTTCTTAAAAAAAACTGTCACTAATAACAACCCTCAACAAGCTGACAGTATATCACCCTCACAGTTAAATATGACTTTGCTGCATCATTTCATAGAGATGCCTATCACTAGTCGGGACTGGTATCTGGTCAGAATAGACTGGAAAACAAATTGTAAACAGTTTAAACTAATTTTTTTGTCATAATGCCAGTCATAATGTAAACAGTTTTGCAAAGCATTTTTTACCTAAATGTTCGAATGAATCTGTAATTTAAGGTCTCAATAAACCACTAAACCTTGCCTTTTTACTGTATCTATAATTTGCCCTTTAAAAGGGACTTTGAAGGAAATCCCTTGTGGTTTAGATTTTTTAGCGTAGTCATGTGAGACTGATCATGCAGGAAATTGTACAGAATTTGAGTTTGAGTTTTTACAGTATTTACTAAAGTGTTTGAAAGTTAAACATAGAAGCGATTTAGAAAGCCATTTTGCCTCATCCTAAAACTTTTTTCCAGTGTATGTCCAAATAATTCTGAGCATTCATTTCAGTAGTACTGTCATCCAGAAACTATCATCTTTGGGAGGATGGCATGCATACAGGAATTAACTGAATAGTTTTACATTCATGATGATATACTGTATTTGGAAGGTGCAAAAAGAAGGAAGGTCTATATCCTGCTGGTCACTGAAGGTGAAGTGTGCTCATTAACACATGAATGCACAGGAATAAAATGATGAAAGAGCTACTCAACAGCATAATAGCAGCCTGGTAATCACTTTATACCAATCATAAAATGAATATAATAAATAAAGCTTCCTAAATTATAGTAAGCGTTAAATAGCCAAAAGTTACATAATATAGCTTTAATTAAAAACTAATTACTAACTAATTTAAATATTTATGAATTTATTAAATAATTTTTAAAATGTATGTCAAATAATGATTTATTAGTAAACACGTAATATAGTACTTTAGATAAGTAATGTTTATGTATTGTATATATTATATATTTTTTATATGTAATATTTTATAATATGTTTTAATTATTATTATTATTATTTATCATTTGTACTTATAAAATAAGTAATATGTACAGATATATATACACAAACATGTATACTTATGTTGCTAAGTCTTTTATGAGAAGGAAAAAAAGAAAAAACAAAGCATGACTCAAAACTTTTTGCACTAAACTTGTTTTCCTACCTGAACTTATTCCGTAGCTACAGTCTGGAGACTGATGACCGGCGGGGTAACGGACTCTCCCCTGGTGATTGAAGATGGACGCTGATGATGATGATGAGGATGCTGATGCTGAGCTGGAGGTCGCGACTCTGGGCCTGAGATCAGCGGGGAGGCGATGCATGAGAGGCAGTTGGTGGTGCTGCTGCTGCTGCTGCTGGCCGCTGACACTCAGCGCCGGGTGATGATGGAGCTGTAGTCTCGGATGGTTATGATGGTGGCGAGGTTGGTACGGATGTGTGTGCGCCATGGCGTGTGATCGCCGCTGCCCCGCTCCGTCTACCAGCTGCGGGATCTCCACCATAGTGGGTCGCTCGTGTCTCGTCTTTAACGCGGCGCGTTTGCTGGCGAAGCCACGCTGCTGGATGTTTATTTTGGGCTCGGGCAGACCGTCGTCCGCCGCCAGCATCTCCTCCTCCATGACCCGCCGCCTAAAGCTACGATCTCGCTGTCTGTCGCTTCGGGGAGCGTCGTGTCCGATGTTTGCCTCCCTGTGTCTCTGTCTCGGTGTCTCCACTCACTTCTGACTGTGGGCGCTGAGGGTGGGTGACTTTACTGACACACCGCTGCTCCAATCCCCTGCACGATCCGCGTCCTTCTACCAACAGGGAACTGTGGCGGAGCGGCGAGCACCCTGCGGGGCATCTGCACCGAAAAGTGGGAGTGTCAACATGAGCAGCGTTATATTGTATTAACACACACGGAAGACAGGACGGCCATGTTTTGTTATGTAGCCTTCTGACTCCTGCAATGAGTCTTCTCACACACACACACACACACACACACACACACACACACACACACACACACACACCACACACACACACACACACAAACACACACACCACACACACACACACACACACACACACACACACACACGAAGCATACAAACAGCTCTAGGTGCCACAAACAGGTGACAAATGAAAAGAAAATCCAACTCAGTCCCAGTACTGTGTTTTTCCCCTTTTGTTTTGTTGATATCCATTGCTAACAGGTGTCTAAAAACCTTTACCAGTTTTGTGACAACAGTTTGAGTAAGGAACAGCATGTTCCAGCACAGGGGCGTAACTAGGAGCTCATGGGCCCCAGTGCACCTAACCCCCCCTGTAGTTACGCCCCTGTTCCAGCATGACTGCTCCCCTTTACAAAAAGCAAGGTCCCGTACAGAGCCCTGACCCCAGAGCCCTGACCCCAGAGCCTTAACCCCAATCAACACCAAATGCAGACCAGGCCTTTTCATCCAACACCACTGACCACACTAATGCACCTTTTACTGAACGGACACAAATTCCCACAGATAGGCTTTTCTTGGGGAAAACCTCCCTAGATAAATTGTGCCCCAAAAGTGCACTAAAGGCTATATGATCCAATGTAAAAGGAGGTACTGACATTTTGCAGGAGACCATACTGTGTAATAATCAAATTGATAACTTTGTATTGATTTGCTATTAGCTTTCTTCTTCTTAAGGGAGACGAAAACCATGCAAGTACACAGAACCTAAACCATGTAAGTACACTTGTTCGAAAGAATCCTGTCCTGTTATGTTTTTCCACTAATTTATTGGGCTTTTTCATTTTGTGAATCACCTGCTTTTAATTATCTGAATATTATAAAAAGCTAAAACCCTTTTATATTAGTTTAATTATGTAATTATTGTAATCTTAGTTCCCCATTTCAGACTTACTAATCATATCTCCATGTAATCAGAACATACCTGGAAAATGCCATGTATATTTATTAGATATATCTTGTACATACATTTGGTGGACCTTTTCTGCTACATCTATTAAATTGGTGTTTTTTTGTAGATATACAGTTACAAAATTATTCCCACAGGGGTAAACCTGGGTTAAGATCTGGTGACTGTGAAGATCTCATGCCATGGACATTGTAATTGTCACTCTGAAAAAGATCAGAATATAAATGTTCCATCATATCGATTAGCTGATCAATCAGAATAACTTTGTGTTTACTTGCTGTGATCCTTGTTTTGAATGGAAAAAGTAGAAGCAAAACAAAAGTTGTTTAACCCCTTTTGTCCCTTGGATGTCACCTGCACATTGGGCGACAAAGAAATGTGTATAAAATATTATACAATCAATTTTGCAGTGTCATATAAAATAATAAAAGCAAATAAAACAGATTAGTTAAAACGAGTATAATAGTTTTAAATAATGTAAAATATAGAGTGGACATAACCACCTTAACATGGTCTCCAGGAGGTGCAAACCAATAAAAGAACAGCAGAGGGCGACACATTAGCATGTTTACAAAATACTGCCGTCTGGCAAACTGCTCTGCTGTGAGGAATTATAACATTGTGTTAATCACATAAATACAGCTTTACTCAGGTCTAGACGAGCATTCAGTTGTTTTAGCTTAAGAAGTATGAGTAAACGTGTTTTAGGAATTATAGCTTTTTATTATGTATTTATTTAGATTAACTTTCTAAGGGACAGTGATGGTCTAGTGGTTAGAGCTTTGGGCTATCAACTGAAAGGTTGAGAGTTCAAATCCCAGCTCTGCCATGCAGCCACAGCTGGACCCTTGAGCAAGGCTCTTTGCTCCAGGGGTATCGAACGATGGCTGACCCCAGCTTCCAAACAAATTGGAATATGCACAGAAAGAATTTTGTTGTACTGTAAATCTGTATATGTATATATGCTTCCTATTCTATTCTTTTTTTTAACAACTAGTCTACATTTATATTATTTAGCAGGGACCTATTCAAAGTGACATGCACAAGGGCTTTGTGTCATCAGTAAATTTCTGTAGTTAGATGTAATATCAACAGGCCTAAAATGTGCTTAAATAAAACACTATTAATAGATAGTATGGGTAGGGAAAAGAAAGTGTTAGTCAACCACAACAATTTTTTTTAGTACACATTCACTTATACCCAGAGGAACTTGTAACAGTCAAACCACACTAACAAATTTCTGTAGTTTTTACAGTATTACTACTGTAGAATGATAAAATTCTTACTGTAGAACCTGTACACAGCATTTTACTGTAGATCTGCAAAGAATTATGGTCAAGATTCAGTGGTGAACGAATTCTACAGTAAGCATATTTCTGCTGTGAATCACAACACAGTAAGTTTAAGCGGGATTTTTCTTTTTCTGTCAGTTGAAACAATAATCCGTCTTTGGTAATAGTACAGTTTGCATTATATCTAACACAAATATTAGTTTTTTTTATCACTCAGACAGAAAGACATCTTTATATCATCAGTAACAGGTACAGAAATTAGAATTACTTGATAATAGTCACCTACACTTTTAAAACGCTATTAAGACAGAAAGCGAGCTAGCTCACTAAACATAGAACTAATCGGCCAGTTGATAAACAACTAGCTAATGGTCTAGCCAAAAGTGATACACTAGAGAGCCAGCGTGCATAACATTACCAAAACAGGTAAGAATTTTAAACAGCACATTTTTAATAGTAGAATGTGTTTATTAATGTAATATCTCTAATGGGAGGTTAGGAATTAACAAAACTGTCATAGTCTCCAGTCTTGTATATAAATTTCTACAGCAGTAACAGTAATTCCTTGTTTTATCTTTACAGTGCAGGAAAGAAAACTTTAGCCCAAGATGTGGATTCCAGCAAATGTAAAACAAAGCACTTGCACATTTTTATGGTTTTGTTCAAAACAGCAGTGTTTACAAAAATATGAATTTATTTATTTAATTATCTATGTATTTTCAAAAACATGTTTTAAAATGTTGAAATTCAATAAATGATTTTTTGTTACAAATGCAGTGTCTTAATCTTTACAATGTATAGTTATTTTTCGAATATTATTTGTGTTAAATGTGGTAATGTCTTTAAAGTAGTCTGATATTTGCTGTAATTAAAAGACTGCATTACTGCTGTAATAGGTTACAGTAATGTGAAATTACTGTAATAAGAGCTACCGTACTGTGATTATTACTGTAATAAATATTACAGTATTTTATAGTTACTGTAATTAAATTTGCAGTATGCGTACTGTAAAATTTATTACAGCAACTTACCGGCTAATTGCTGCCAGCAAGTTACTGTACATTTCACAGTGTCCTTTTTACCTTCTGCATGTTTTGCAAGGAGCAAACACACGTGGACACTAGAAATGTCCGAACTATGGCCTGTGGGCCATTTGTGACCTGCACCATTTTTAACATGGCTCACGAGGTCTTGTAGAAATAAAATTAAATGTGGCCTTGTTGAGCAGGTTTTTTTTAAAGAACTGCTTGAACAGTTTGAACTTTGGGTGTCGCTATTGCATTAAATAAATCTAAAACTCTCCCCATCTTCTTTTCCCCAACTCAGAACATTAACATTGCACTTAAACGTGGTGGCTCCAAAGAAGCAAAAGTTAGACAGCGAATGCAGAATATTATTTCACTAGTTTAGAGGGACGTGAGTAGGTTTAAAGAAGTATAATAATCTTCCCATAAAGATTATAAACTGGTGAGTAAAGTTGACAAAATTGTAGTTTGCACAAACACTGTCAAAGATAGAGCATTATCACTCGAATAAAAAGGAAGTGTAATTGTTAGTAATCAGGTAAGTCTGTTATATTTTTATTTGTTTTATTACAGAAGAGTCTGTGGCCCGTGTTTGCATATTTTTTTTAATCCATCTGGCCCCCAACAAGAAAAGTTTGGACACCCCTGATCTACACAGACACTAAATGGAGACCAAGACTGAACCGAGTGTGCTGGGCGGTACACAGCCCTCTGGTTGGGTGTGCTGGGCTGTACACAGCCCTCTGGTTGGGTGTGCTGGGCGGTACACACCCCTCTGGTTGGGTGTGCTGGGCTGTACACACCCCTCTTGTGTTAGTGATGGACATTACCAGCAGCGCCTCACTAAACCGCTCAGTGACGTGAGGCGCACGTCAGACATCCAGCTGCGCGCGCCTACAGACAAACTTCCACCAGCACTCCCATAACACTACATGTGCAGAGACACCAGTGCTCCCAGGACATTCTGATCACTTACAGTCTGATCTGTACGAGTCAGACGCAGGACTGAACGCGGGATTTTACGATTTTAAGAAAAATCGTTGGAAACAGTTGGGAACAGTTGGGAAGACTTTACAGTTGATTAGATCTGCGGATTTTGGGGAGAGTTGGTGATGGACTGAACTGGACCAGTACAGATCTGGTGAAGTGGATCGATTGGACATGTCGACACTGGGATCTTTTTAAATACTAAGATAATTCATGAGGGTCTGATCGTTACTTTGCGTATTTATTCGGGAAATGCGCGTAACCGACAGCAGCATGATTAAACTCATCTAATGATGAGTAATGATGATAAATAAATCAGAATCGGACTGCACATTTCTTTCCACTCTGCTGTATTTCTAACACAGAGGACGACTGCGTGTATAAAGCTAAATATCTTGGCGGCATGGCGCACTGGATGAACTGTCTCTTTCTGTTTTATCTGACATGCCATTTGCCCCATGCTCGGACAGAGTACTGTCACGGCTGGTTGGACAGTATTGGGAACTACCATGACGGGTTTCAGTGTCCGGAGCACTTGGACACGGCTGATGCTGGGGTTTGTTGCGGGAGCTGCGCGCTGCGTTACTGCTGCGCCGCCACTGATGCGCGTCTGGACCAGAGCAGCTGCACCAACCACCGGGACACTGAGCACCCCCAGTACACACCCCGTAAGATTCCATCCACAAAACAAAACAAGAAACATACTACACAGTGCAAACAGCACTCACATATTCACCTACAGATTCAGACATTTATAAAGTAAACATTTCATTACTCAAATAGTACAACAAACATCACAGTAAATATCCATTATTCAATTTATTACTCCATACTGTCCGTATACAGTTATCAAAGTTCAGGATTATGTAGTATAATATTCCTTGTTTATTTTGACACAACCCCACTAAATAAAAAACATTTTTATAAAACTTTTGAAATACATTTAGGTGTTAAAGGTGTTGTCTACACCAACCCAAGTTTGTCAACAAAAATTCATTATTTAAATGAGGTATATTCAAGCAAAAATTTTGGTGTACTTGAGGGGTGTACATATATATATATAAAAAGGTTTTAAAACATTTAGAAACATTCATTTAAAAATGGCCTAATACACATGTCTCTACACACTAATAGAATAAAACTGTAATATAAGCATGCACCAGACTCAGTTGTGATAGTTTAATATTTCCTTTTTTTAAAATCTGAATATAGGCATATAATTTGTCTCATAATTGTGTTTTCTTAGTAACTGAGTGGTTAAAATATGCCACCACAAAATAATAAACTATAAATAGCAATCACAAAAAACAGTTGATTTTAGATATTTTATCTAATTATCTCCCCTTAACTGCTTTTATGTCCACATGATTATTCACATTTTATGCAAGACTGCAATCATCTTTAATGTTTACACTTTAAGGATATTTTAAACCATAATATATTTCAGGTACCGACCAGATTTTGAATACAGCCAGGCTAAATGATAGATGTGGCGCCAGAAATGCTGGGTCAGATTGAGTTTCAATCACAGGAGATTTAAGAAGGGGATGTGAATGTAGATGCTTGATGTGGTCACTCACTGCAGCACCTGTTTTAACTTTGATTTATATTAGTAAAGAAACATAACAAAACACCCAATACACCTTATACACCCCAAAGACCTGATACATCTCATTCCCTAGATACCCCCATATCTTACATTCTTTACACAGATACACAGAGTAAAAGAAAGTTGCCACAGGACATATTATAAACTCTGTCCTCTAATTAAAAGAGGACAATTTAGGATGCAAAATTTAGTGTATTTAGTGTAATCCCTGATATATCCAAAATGTTTCTAACATGTATTAGGGAACTGGCACAGTTTTCAGTCTTGGTCACCTCACAGGCATACTAAACATCTACATATCAAGAGTCTTAATTTAATCATTTGTTGTATCAGAACACTGCAAAGAATAATCAACCAATCTTTTTAATTACTTAAAACAAAATTACATATTTAAACATTTAAAAGGATAAATAAAACATTTTCTTGTTAAAATGAAATTAGAATGTATTGTGTTACTTCTAAACTAACAGGGTAAGAGTCTGGGTTTGCTTTAAAGTGTACATCTACATTCAGATTCAATTTATAGTTACTTTAGAATCTATACAAGCCTTATTCCTTCTGTTGAATTAATTACCTCCATTTGGGTGATAACTTAGTCTTTCTGTACCCAAACCAGTGTTTCTAAATCTAACCGTCAATATTAATTAACCAAATCAAACACAAGATCTCCAAAAATTTATTTTATGTTCATGAATAAAAGCTTGACCTTCCTATATAACCCAGCTTTCATCACTCTCATCCTAAATGAGGCATCAAGGCCTCAAAAATCTGAGCCAACTGATTGCAGTGTTGTAACATAAACATGCCTTGCAGCGGAGGAGGAAAATATTTGGTTTGCACGGCTCTGTCATCTAGTGTAACTCTACCGGACACATTCTCTTAATACAAACACACATTCGAGGCAAATACCTAATGAGTGAGCTGATCATTTACAATAAGCTGTCAATCACTGACTCTCATTATGGTCAAGCACAATGATTAGCAGTTCATTATGCAAAAAATGTCAGTATAACACAAACAATCCAGGTTTTAATGTTTTAACAGTGATCAAAACTAATGAAATATGTTAATTCCACACACGAATTGTAAGTTGTTTAGAAATGTAAGCTACTGCCAAAATTGATTTGCAATGTTTAATGTTTAATGTTTAATGATTCTGAAGGTAAGTAATTTTGTTATTCAATCTGAGGCAGGAAGTGATCATTTAAAGCTGCAGTAAGATTTAAAGCTCTCTAGTATAAATATATCAATATCATAAAACCAACTTTTAAAATCTGATTTTGTAACATTAGTTTAAAAGTGACAATGTCCAAAAAATAGACCTACTTTTTAAAGCGTTTTACAGCAGCACAGGTTTTGAATTATTTTTATGACCCTTGTACTGTGTCTTGAAATATAATGCTTGAAATAAAATGAAATAATAGTTTTTTGTTTTAGTAGCTCAGTGGTGCTTGTCTCCTCCTATGACAAAGAAAAAAGATTTAGTATGCTGGACATTGTGCTTAAGTTTTAGTGTGCTTATAGTGTTACTTATTTTCAACTCTTACAGCTGATAAATTCTAAAGTATTGTACATATTTAAGTTGCCCTACATTTGGTGTAGAAAAAAGGAGGTGGTTTTAATGTTATGACTGATCGGTGTATATATGGCATACTATAGTCGTCTTAAAAAGCAATGGCTTGCTTTTTAAGACGACTATACATATATACACCAATCAGCCATAACATTAAAACCACCTCCTTGTTTCTACACTCACTGTCCATTTTATCAGCCCTACTTACCATATAAAAGCACTTTGTAGTTCTACAATTACTGATTGTAGTCCATCTGTTTCTCTACATACTTTTAAAGCCTGCTTTCTTTCACCCTGTTCTTCAATGGTCAGGACCCCCACAGAGCATGTATTATTTAGGTGGTGGATCATTCTCAGCACTGCAGTGACAATGATATGGTGGTGGTGTGTTAGTGTGTGTTGTGCTGGTATGAGTGGATCAGACACAGCAGCGCTGATGGAGTTTTTAAATACCATGTCCACTCACTGTCCACTCTATTAAGACAGTCCTACCTAGTTGGTCCACCTTGTAGATGTAAAGTCAGAGACGATCGCTCATCTATTGCTGCTGTTTGAGTTGGTCATCTTCTAGACCTTCATCAGGGGTCACAAGACGCTGCCCATGGGGCGCTGTTGGCTGGATTTTTTAGTTGGTGGACTATTCTCAGTCCAGCAGTGACAATGAGGTGTTTAAAAACTCCATCAGCGCTGCTGTGTCTTATCCACTAATACAAGCACAACACACACTAACACACCACCACCATGCCATTGTCACTGCAGTGCTGAGAATGATCCACCACCCAAATAATACCTACTCTGTGGTGGTCCTGACCATTGAAGAACAGCATGAAAGGGGGCTAACAAAGCATGCAGAGAAACAGATGGACTACAGTCAGTAATTGTAGAACTACAAAGTGCTTCTATATGGTAAGTGGAGCTGATAAAATGGACAGTGAGTGTAGAAACAAGGAGGAGGTTTTAATGTTATGGCTGATCAGTGTACATTTAAAGCAACAATACTTTTGGTAGCATTTTCTTGAGAAATGTTACTGGTTATTGTCTCCCCCAACATCGCAATGAAATTTATACCCGTGCGGTGGTGGTGATGTGGTTGAATTTCCTAATACATTAGCATTAGTTGTCACTTTAGTGAACTGGCGCTTAACATTAAAATTGCATAGATACATTTTCCTGATTACAGATTCATATCATTTAATTACTGCGCCTCTAACATCTAATGTCAGCTTAATAGCTTAGATAACAGAGTTTTATACATACTTTATAATTGCACTATGAAAAAATTACATATTGCTTAGTAATGAGCATGAAAAATGAAAACAGTTTGAAGTTTAGGCTGTGGTTACCATTCACACTGTACAATTTCACTGCTATGAATTGAAACAAAATCTAAGAATATTGCTTTTATTTAAAGATTAGTTCCACATATCTATCTACCTAACCATTCTACATACTAGCACCCTAACACAAATTCAAACTGTCTGACATTCTTTCTTTATTTTCACTCCTGCTAACAGAACCCATCTACATGCCTTTCCTGATGGTTGGTTCCATATTTGTGGCATTTGTGGTCGTGGGCTCGTTGGTGGCCGTGTACTGCTGTACATGCCTGCGGCCCAAACAGCCGACGCAGCAGCCCATTCGCTTTTCACTGCGCAGCTGCCAGGGTGAGACCATCCCCATGATCCTGACTGCAGGGGCAGCACCCACCACTCTGCGTGCACCGTCACGCCAGTCCAGCACAGTTACCACCAGCTCCAGCAGTGCCGGTGGAGGGAGCTCACTCCGCCGCTTCTCTTTGGGCAGAAGTGACACTTTGGGACTTCAGCAGCCCTCGCAGCAGCTCCTGTTAACCTCATCCTCATCAGTTTCTGCCCCAGCTCAGCCTTTACTTCCTCCCCCACCTCCGCCATATACAACTCAATTATCACACATGCACACACACCAACACCAACACCAGCACCAACTTGGACACCCTCAGCTTCATCAGAGCCAGTATGCCACACAGACCTCCAGCCTCCTCCTGTCCCAGCAGTACTTCTTCCCTCTGCAACCAGAGCCATTCAGCTCCAGCAAGGGTTTCGCTGATTTTAGCCAGAGCTGATCTGCAGCATAGGAATGTGGAGAGGCTGTAAGAGGCTGTGGAGTGGACACTAGACAATGCTGCTGTAAGAAACACAAACACACATTCTCTCTAGCCAGAACTGGAACAAAATGTGCAGCTATGCTTCTTTTAGAGGTAACATACTCACTTACTCGTACAACTATAGACTGACAGTAGAGTGGTGATTGATTTGCTGTTAAAGAAACACTTTTGCATTTGTTGTCAACCTAATCTCACATTACTGCACCTGTATTAATACATGTGATTAGCATCAGATAATCATTAGAGTGAAAAATCTAAGAATACTGGCTGCATTAAAAAACAAAAACAAACATAAAGTCAGGACCCCAAGTGCGGTCAAATGAGATGCTGATCACGGAAAAGGTTTTAAAAAATGAAAAATATAATTGCAAGCTGAATTTAATAGCTTACACGTTAAGAATCCTGTCATGCTCATATAATATAGCAATCAGCTACATGAAATGTAGTGTTTTTACTAATTGAGCCGTGGGTTGTGTTGGGGTTTACAAACTTTTTGTGCCCTTCAAAGTTAAAAAACCTCTACAAAAAACAGACAAATACACAGACAAACTTTAACCATAATTCACTGATACATTAAGTGTTAAGATCACATAAGACAATATCCTAAATATATTCTGCTGTAGTTTTAGCCACTTCCAAACAATGCTGCAATACAATTATTATTTTGTAATATTTCAATACGTTTTGGTTAAGTACCTCAAATACCAGCTTCTCCAATAATACTCACAAGCTGGAAAAAAACATTAATTTCCAACCTTTGCTGGTAGATATTTCTCCACAACGGTAACAAATCCATTATTTCTAGCCTAATAAGCAATCCTTATGAAATAATGTTGGTCTTTTCTACGTGTGAGAGTATTAGAAAATTAGAATGCAGTCTATTTCAAAAAAATTTGCACTTAATTTAACAAATATGGATCAATAATTTATGTTGGTGGGTCCAGTGCCTAAACCAGAAATATAGAACATGAGAAAGTCCAACACAATCATGCCTTTACTCAAACCTCAGGCCAATTTAGAGCAGCCAGTCCAGTTACTGTCATGTGTCATGAAGAAGGAAGACAATTTAATTACTCAATAGACACAGAGAGAACTTGTCAAACTCCTCAAAGACAAGTTCTCCAGGCACCTAGAGCTGTGCAGCACCCACTGTACCTGGTAAACTGCTGTCTTACCCTGTTAAAAATATGAAAAAAAAATCTAAATAAAACCAATTAACACTTTGAATGTGATAGCTTCATAACTTTTTTAATTCTACTTCATGTGAACCACCAACCCTTCCAAACCTCTAACCTCCAACTGGTCTGATATACCAGAATTACATGCCAAAACTTCATCAAAATCAAAACTCCCACATCACACACTGCTAAATGTACCTTATATTGTTTTTTAATAAAAAATTTATGCCCGCCCACAGAAATGCAGTCAATAAATATCTACAAAGGGGACACACTTATATAAATATGTAGAGAGTTTCCCCCCACAGAGCAGCAGTGCTGGCTGAACAATAGGAAACGGTTAATCATGGGGGTGTAATCAACTACAATAAATTCTGTTCATTTAAAAAAAATTGTTGTTGTTCATTGTCCCACTGGGTCCCTCGTTTCCAACAGCACCCACTCACAGTTTGAACAGCGCTGCTTGAATGTGTTTTTGGTATATATGTGCGATCGTGCTAACACGAACACCTTCCTGTGGCCCTGTACTTGTCTACATTTGTAATCCATCATCACGTTTATCTTCAAGCAAAGAAATGCTACATTTATTTAACAAAAAAGGAATTGTTCTTGTATTGTTGTCAGTAAACAGGTTTGAGCATACATACGCTGTTAATGTGGTAAACAGATTAGGTTCAAAACTGCTGAAGTTTTCCTTTAACAGATGAGCCTGAGCAATGTGGGAACTAGCAGGAGATGAAAAGAGACCGCTCATAACTACAGAGGAAAAACACAGAAGAATTTTAGTCTGGAACTGACTCTGGACTTTATGTCGGACAGGCCCGTTCACACCTCTTAAATTCTCATCGTTTAATGCACTTTTTATTTCAAATATTTCCTTCTGGAGCAAGAGTCTGGTGACAGTTTTATATGGGACACTTAAGATTGAAATTCAAGAACCGTTCTGGACTACTTGGTTTAATCATTTGCTGAGTGAAAAGGGAGCAAACCGGGGACTAAACTCACTCTGACAATCAGCTCCTTTGAAAGATGGAGCACAAACAGGTTCTGGGCAAGAAGTGCCAAGTGTATAAGTATGTGTGTGTGTACGTACAGTGAGAGGACCAAGTATTTAACCACTTTTGTTTTTATTTAATTGTATTCCATTTCATACATCCACGTATCCACGGCTTTGTGTGTGGGTTTTGTTTTTGGAAAGGTGTGGGGGCTATTACTTTATATGATGAGAGAAAATTTAAACTTGTTAAGCAGATTGTCCATCATTGTGTTCACAGTCATTTTTGTTATTATTATTTTATATTTTTTATTTTTTACAGGAGGCAATGTACAGGAGGCAATGTTTGTTCTGTGAAAGAATAGCTACTAACATTGAGCCATATTTCTAACATTCCTCACTTCAACTGAGTAAGACACACAGCTACCTCTGGGACTGTTGCCTTTCAAATGTTTGTTTACCTGATCTGGCATAGGTTTTGTATTTCATTTAGCATAATTCATAGAAAGCTGAATAATTGCTGTAATCGCCCTGGATCAGGTTCCACCAAGAGCACACTTTCTCTACTAGATTTGTGGTGAGCACAATGTTCTGTGAATTCTGGCTCCTGAAATGTGGGAGCGATTTGGAACAGACTACAACTGCAGTAATGCTACAGTGCTTTAAATAAAATATTAATGACCCAAGATTTGAATAATCCTGCTGTAATAAAGCAATGAATTAAGTTTTCCATGTGTGAGAGCATTTATAAGCTGAATGATGTATTAACTGTGTAAATACTTATTATTTTAAACGCAGGCTGAGATCTGTGGTTCCTCTGATCAACACACTGCTTTACATTTTAAGCTTACTTTATAACGGTACTCTGGCCGTTCACCTCGACTGACTCATGTTACCGCTGGAATAATATTTACTGATTTACAGCACAAGCTTTACTCTTACTACAGCTGGCTTAAGAGGAAGACAGCTCAGATGAGCCAGTCAGGCAGGAACTAAAATAAAACAGAAGTAACATGGGAAATCAGAGCATCTATTCATTACAAACAAGTTCAGCTCCACCTTTTCCTGTTTGGTTTCTCATGCTTCTGTGTTTGCAGAACATATAATTATTTAGTTTCCTAATTACAGGATAAAATAATGTAACATGACACAACAGTAATCCACTTACTAACCCTGAAGTCCCCACAAATAAATGAATTTTAAAATAAAATGATGTGGCTGTAGCAGAAATGACAATATTGCTCTGTAAAAACCAAAATAGAATGAAGTCTAAAAAAGATTTTTCACATTTTTTTTGTACTTTTTCCCGTAATTTTTACCGCAACCCAGGCAACACAAATAATGCATCAACATGAAACACAAAACAAAATATATTTAATTAATACAAATAGTGGCAATCTGGTCCAACTGTGGTTTACAAGATGCAGCATAAAGCCTCCACAAGAGGTGTTTGTGTACAAGTTCATTTTGTGCCTGTTGAAATTTGTTTAGTTAATTATTATTATTTTTCTCTGCAACCCATTTTTTGGTGTAAAAAACCCTGCTTTAAAACATGTTCTCAACGTTGCTCCTGTAGTTTATTGGAGTTATTGGATTTGATTTAATGATAGAGTAAAGCAACATCACCTTTATTCTTAACACTGCATTCTGTATATTTTTTACATATCAAGTATCGAATCACTAATCTTGGGTTGGTCCGAATATGAACATAATCAGAAGGCTGGAAGTGGATCCCAAGAGTCAGTTTTACTGATTCCAGGCTTTGAGAACTAAGAGACCACACAAAACAGCCTCACCAAAATCTCATAGGATTATTTTCTCATTCTTGCAGTCTAAAATATTCGATTTGGCAGCAACTTTTTTTAAAACTTGCAAGTGTTTGCACGTCCTTCTTTGGCTGATGACACTGCAATAAAAATGACAAGTCTGTAATTCTGAAAATATTTCTTAAGCTTGTTTTGAATATAGTCTAGTCAGTTTCTGAAATAGGGTGATCTATTTATTTTGGTGAGACATCAAGTAGTTCTGTCACCAAGTCTTAAAATAGTCATCTTAGTTTATTCCACAAACCTCCCAAACATTTATAGATAAGAATAAAAACTGCAAATTATGCTTACAAATGAGAAAGTTTAACTTTACAAGTATTTGTAAGCCCAACAACCCATTTTTTCTTCACATCATTATCTGCTTCTGAACATGTAGTGTTGTAAAGTACTGGTGTGCACTTCAACTGAAATATGTTTGTAATTGTAAACATTTCTCCTCATCTGGGGTAGTAATTCTTTGAAATGAATGAATTCACTGTAGTAATAATAAACAATAACTGCTAATATTTTGATTAAAGAACACGAAGCAATTAATGCAACAGTTTGATTAAAGCAACTATAGCACGACAGAAAACTGCAACTGAAAACAGAGTTGAACTGACACGTGTCATCATGTCACATAAAAAATGGCAGATGATTTTTGCAAAAAGGCAAACATTTTATGATATTAAGCTTGTGTGTGCTGCTGTTGTTCATCTTCTACCCTACACATCTTCAAAAAAAGGATGAAATAATGTTTAGTTAAACATACACAGGTCTAGACAGGAAATTGAAACATACAATTAGAAATATTCAAGCCCCTCCCTAAAGAAGATTTCTACAGATTTTACCTTAATTAAAGACTTTCTCACCCGCATGATGCAGCAAATGAAATAAATAGAATAGAATGAAATACTTGTTGTAAAGTTTATTTCAGTAGTACTTCATGGCAGTAAAGGACAAAACATTAAAATTTTGCAGTCCCAACATGCTGAGCAATCATTAAACAATGAAGACATAAATTAAACAAAGTAAAAGTTAATACAAATGTAAAAGTGCATTTTTATCTTTCAAGTGACCAATATGAGAAAAATCAGT
The DNA here is from genome assembly GCF_030014385.1 of Trichomycterus rosablanca. Taxonomy (NCBI): domain Eukaryota; kingdom Metazoa; phylum Chordata; class Actinopteri; order Siluriformes; family Trichomycteridae; genus Trichomycterus; species Trichomycterus rosablanca. Next base: position 30,037,529 of record NC_085995.1, read on the forward strand.
GTACAACTAACATTTAAACCAGTCATGCAGCCACCCACTTTCACAGACAACACTTTGCTAGTGTCACTCTAACTCTTTCAGTGCCTTCACGTAAAATATGTGACGGGAACCAACCAAACCGGCGAAACCACAAAATCCCATCAAAAGCAGAGATAAGCAGACACTGCAGATGTACTTTACAACAGCTGAAAAAAACATGTACAGATTTCTATTTAAAAAAGAGGTATGAGTTTTTAACTGAAACACATACAAACAGATATGTAATACTGGAAATTATACCAGATCAGAGAAATACGCTACCATTGAGAAGCAGTGCAACACCATCCATCAAGCTTTAGCTAGGCATTACTGACAAAGAGACCCTCGGCTCCGTACACACAGACAGACACCCAATCGCACTCGAGCACACACCCGACACACAGACAGGGCCATGCAGCAGCACATCCCACTGATTATACCTGGAGTCGTGCAGACAACAAGAGAGCAGCATTACACGTATAGACACGGACATGAGCTTAGGACATCACAAACATTTAAAACCCATTCACACATGCTTTGGTAACTGGGTATATACCTGGAATTTAACAGGCTGGATGCAGCTCAGAGTCAAAGTGGTCCTGACCAGACGCATTGAAGCATGGCTTATCTGATTCGTTTGCTATTTAAAACTTGGTTTCATTTGAAGGTGTGGACAAACTAAACTCTTCCACAGCAACATCAAATTATATGAAATGTATAAGCTGGCACATCCATTAAAAGTTTCAGAGAGAACTAAAATACATTTACATTTTCAGCACTTAGCAGATGCTTTTATAAAGTGACTTCTAACTGTGATAAATACAATCTAAGCAGTTGAGGATTAAGGGCCTTGCTCAAGGCTGGCAACTTGGCAGATGTGGGGCTTGTACCAGTGATCTTCTGATTACTAGTCCAGTACTTTAATCACTAAGCTACCATAGCCCAAAATGTTTAATGGTGTTAAAACCAGACACTGGTGTACAGGGATGTGATGCCCTTACTAAGTGAGGGCACTGGGTGAGTCACTGGATTGTGTAATTAGTATATTAATGATGTATATTGGATGTTATGACATTTACCCAATTTACCCAGCTCTCTTTGCAACCATTGGTAAATCACCAGTTCAGGGTAAATTTTAATGAAAAATTTTGTTCTACCCTTTTAGTACTAATCCAGAGAATCCAATGAGATGCATCGTCCATTTATTATTATTGAGAGTTTAAACTTGCTTTTTTGTTGTTGAAAGAACACAATACATAAAAGCTTCATAGAGATACTCTGATTTGGTTCTGTACTGGCTATTTAGAACCAGGAGAGTTTGCTGCAGCTTGGTTTATATTGGCTAACAGTGCTGTCATACCAGACACTAGACACCCAGTCTGTAAAAATACTAATATGTTGAAATTTTAAGGAAAGAACAAAAATATAAGTTACAAAAACTATTTGTGAACACTAGTGAATCAGCACTTTTTCTTCCATAATACACAGTTACAGAAATAATCTGCCTTTTACAAAACAATTTCCAACACTGTGTGGGATTTATACAGTCTGGTAAAATACAGTGTAAAGCTGCAAGTGTGCAATTTGTTAGTGGTAGTTAGGTTAGGATTTTAGTGGTACCCAGTTAATGACCCAGTTTTAATCATTGTACTTGCACACATTCAGACTTTCTCAAATACAAAGAATTTTAAAATGGAAGAAAAAGACATCGTTATTCTTCCAGGCTAATTGTATAGCGGACATGCCTAACAACAAGTACTGACACTCCCACACACGTTCAAGCGTCCACTTACATGCACATGCAGACAAGACAGTGTGCACACAACACAGCTATGAAACCCTGCTCTCCCACAGGGAGAAGAGAACCAGCGTACAAACTCCACCATAAATGAATAGAATGTTAACAAGACAGTTCAGTCACAAAAATTAAGCTCATTCACCATCGGTTTTCTGATTTCAGATTAAACAACAAAACAGAAGACAGAATGACAGCGGATTACAAAGCAGATCCAAAAAAGTTCTCCAATATAAAAATACAAATTCACAAAACTATAGAGACAGAGTTGGTTTGATACTGGCTGCACCTCTGAACTAAATCCTCATTTCTCTCCTCTAATGGCACTTCGGTTTTGAGGAACCGACACTCCACACGTTCAAGTCAGGCATCCTGACAATCAAAAATACTTGTAACGACTACACAGGACTGGTTGTAAAATCAGCAGCCTTTCAATCTTTTGATTCGAATGAATTAGCCAGGCACTGCACAAACAGCGACAGCTATGGTAAACGGGTTAGCGGACTAATTCTGACTAGCTAATGGATCTGGACTACTCACTAATGGGGAATTTCCTATTAGGCACCTTTGTGATTGTTGCAGCTGTGTGCCATGTGGAATGCAGTAACTGATTCAGGCACAAAACACGTCCGAATCAGGCACGGGAACAACTTAAAATAATCATTTAAAAAAATTATAAACTAGCTGTGACTAAAATTTGCAAATAAAATACATTTACAGCAGGTAAGAATAAAAAAAATAAATAAACAAAATAAATAAAGAATTTGTATTAGGTCACAATCCAATCAGTAAAGCAGAGAAATGCTCAGGGAGAAAGCTGTAAATATAATTATAATAATACTGGTTTCCAAACACACTTTTGAAGCTTTTCACTGTCATTTTCTTTGGCAATTTTAATGGATGTGTAAGAGAGAATAATATGCCATAACTGTTTAGGGAGAGACAGTCGAAGATCATTACTGCAACAACATCGTCGACACTAGGAAATGTTTGGAAACGTGTTTTTAAAGCATCTCTCTGTGCATTTTCTCAGCAAGAGTTGCTTCCAACTGCAGACTTGCCTAAACCACTAAAACTGTGTCTGCTGACTACACACACACAGCTACAGTGCTGCAGTGTGACAGCTTCACATCAACATAATAAACAAGTTCCTTCCAATTTTATTTCTGCCTTTTTTTAGTACCTTATTTCACTCTGATTCATTTTTTCCCACAATGCTTCAGTTTCAGCCAGAGAGCTGGAGAAAATCAAACTGACAGGCTTCAGCTTCCGTCAGCTTTAAAGGATTGACTGATGGCAGAGGCACGTAGGGGCCGGGCCGAGGAGGCCGGATCTCACCACTCGTTGGTCCGCTGCTTGGTGGTGTCGTAGGCCCTGATGACCTCTGATTGGGAGACGACTCCATTCTCATCCTGAGAGAAGGCGTAGCCGTCTGCAGAAAAACAATAAAAATGGATTAAATTAGACAGCACAGACCAGTAGATATGCTGACCAAATGTGAGCTGTGATTGGGTCAGTAACACTTGATAGAACCACCAGAGCTGAATACAATCAGACAAAGGGTGGCTACTTGGGAAACATATTGCTTGGAAATACCCAAATAAACAATGATAATGTACAAATGTAAGAAGCATGTTTCTATGCACATTATTAATAACTCTGTAAACTTATATGCTTACTGCAATATAATAAATCCAATTAAAGCTATTAATACATTTTAGAAAATCTGATCAAGACCCCTTGATTTTCAGCCATTTATCAGGTTATTTGATGCATGAACATGTTGGCATCTGCACACAGGCAGAAATAAACTTTTTTTTTTTTTCTTCCTCAAATGCATCAAACATAGTCATGCTGCAGGTGCATGTAATATTTGTAATATTGTAGTTTTTTAGAAAGTATTTAATCGTAATGTAATAGTGATCCCACAACTAATGTGACTTGATTTAAGCTGTTCTGTTGAAGAGTTTTAAATGTTTTCACTATGTCTGCATAGAGTGATCTGTCAAGGGTACATTCTAGCCTTGTACAGTGTGTCCAAGAAGTGTCAGGCTCACTGCAACCCTGATCAGAATAAATTAATAATTATCCACAGATATCGCATGGACTAGTCTGGAAACTGTTCTTTGAAAATTCAAGAAAATTAGGAGCACAGAGCCTCTGGTCTCAGTCTCTGGCTCAGTATATAGAACACTAATTTAAAAAATGTGCGTACATGTGTGTGTATGTGTATATATAAATAAATTATAGACTTGTTATGTATAGCACGTGTTTTAAAAAAGCTTGGTGGTGCAGCAATCTGTAATGTTAGACCTGCACCAATGAGACCTGCACCTGGTGTGTTTACACAGACATGATTGGCTATATCATGATAGGCCAAAGCTCTGCAATTGATTGGCGCTTTGTCCAGTGTATTCCTGCCTTGTTTCCTGTTGGAACCAGATCTGTCGCAACTGACCTAACAAGTTGCAAAGGCACTATATACACAAGATATACAATTTATATAAAATATATAACGAATTAAAGAAATACAAAAAAATGATGTGGGCATAAGACTTTAAAACAAATACTCAAGCCAAAACAGAAGAGACTAGTTAGTACTCTTTGTTGGTAAAAGTCAGGTACTAGATGTGTTCAGAGCCACTTTGACATATACGTATGTCTCAATGTGTTGCCCTTACTATAAGATTTAGCACCTCATACAAGCTACTCTTACATTTACATGTACAGCATTTAGCCGAAGCTTTTATCCAAAGTGACTTACAATTATAATCGAATACAATTTGAGCAACTGAGGGTTAAGGGCCTTGCTCAGGGGCCCAACAGTGGCAACTTGGCAGTGGTGAGGCTTGAACAGACTACCTTCTAATTACTAGTCCCATACCTTAACCGCTGAGCTACCACTGCCCCACTCATCATCTAATGCACTACACACTGGGATTTAGCTGTCCACTCCTGACTCACCTTTACGTGTCAACTGACTCAGCATCTACCTGCTGGCCTGGAAGCACATGCAAGAGGCCGAGAGGAACAGTGCATTGAGGGAATGACAGCGAGACATGAAAATGATTAGCTGCAACTTTGGCCATCAGGCACCAGAGCTTCACAGCAAAACACACACATACACAGCAGAACACGGACACACACAGACACACACAGACACACACAGACACACACAGACACACACAGACACACACAGACACACACAGACACACACAGACACACGCAAAAACAAATGCATACAAGCACATGCACATTAATGATGGTGGGGTCAGGGTGAAGCTGTGGCATGGTACAGAAAGATTAAGAACAGGTCTAGAATTGTGTTTAAGCAACACTATATTCCCAAAAGTATTTGGACACCTGAACATGAGCATGTTGGACATCCCATTACAAAAACAAATGGTATTAAAATAGAGTAACCTCTATTATATTTTGTGATCTTCCTAGAAGGCTTCTCACTAAACCTTCAATCATGTCTGTGGGAATTTGTTCCAATTTAGTCAACGAACAAAGCATCAGTATAACTGGGCACTGATGTTGGTCAAGAAAGCTTCAATTACTGTTTCAGTTCATTCCAAAGCCGTTCAGTGGGGCTGAGGTCACGGCTCTCCGCAGGTTACTAAGGTTTTTTTAAACCAAGCTTTTCTTCTTGTGTTTAAAAACTTTGGTTTGTGCACAGGGGCAATATGCCGGAACTGGAAAGAGCCTTCCCTAAACTGTTGCTGCATATAAATTGCTTTATATAACTGATTCATTACACCTGTAAGCAATTGCCATGGCTAAGTTTAAAAATGAGAAGGGGTGTCCCAATACTTTTGACCACATAGTGTATGTTTTAGGGTAAATGGCACACATATTGCAAAATCAGATTACAGCCAAGCGTGTCCCATCCCCACCTAAAGCAACAACAAAAACAACAACAAAAATCTGATAAGTGATAAACAAACAGAAAAAAACAAACTGATTAGCAAAATCAAAATGTAAAAAGCAAAGCATGCAGCAGGTCATGTGTGTGTGTAATGGAGGGTATGTTCACAATCATAGAAAAGCTGAATGTCCAGGCATGTGAGGGTCATTAGATAATAAATGTCCTGTGACCAGAAGAGCCTTGATAGTGTACTCCACTGTTCTGATAAATACATACACTGTTAGTCCTCGCATTAATGCGGCCCTTATGGTGCACCACATGGCCACACTGTTTGACACGTCTTTGATAAAGTTCATACAAAAATAAATAAAATAAAGTTTAACAGTGAGAAACAGTGAGGTCGGTCAATATTAGGTTCACTGTCAGTACTTCCCTCTCATTGTACTTCTATAATCTCTTCCAGCCCTAGTGCAAATGGGCCTCAATATGAGCCTGGGTGTATGAAAGCACCTGCATTTGGATGGTGCAGATGGGAATAGTGGGATGTGTGTCCAGCAGCTGGTCTGAGTGTGTGTGTTGTGCGTGTGTGGAGGTATGAGTGTGTGTGCTGAAGGTGGAGCAAAGGCGTGTTGCTGACGTACGGAGTAGATTCTGCTGCGTGGATTCGGAGCGGTACAGGCTGACCGTGCTCTTCTTAAACACGTTCTTCAGAAGCTGGGCCCTCTCAGTCAAACTAAGAGCGCGCACACGCACAAACACACACACACAGACAAGCAGAGAAAGAAAACAAGAAGAAGAGAAAGAAGTGAAGAGTGAGACATTTTCCATAACTGGCTGAACTGTCTCTTCAGTATCTGTACTGCCTGAAGCATAAGGACATGTAGGGGACACAAACTAAAGTGTGCAGGATTTAACAATGGAGTTTCCAGTAGAGCTCCGAGTGTGTGCTCTTCTGGCTTGATGTGCCGGGAGACGAGCCAGTGGGATGATACCCACTGAGCTCGAATCCCCATCAATCTAGTAGCACCTTTTCATTAACACATCACTGCTGCTCATACTCACTCCAGTTTATAGTCTACAGAGCACAGAGAGAGCAGGACATGAGAAAGTGAGCGGGACTGGAGCTTGCCCGAGAACAAGAGACTTACGGCCACTATCATGCAGTCCATAACACAGTACAGCTCAGGTTACACAGAACTGCAACTGTATAAAAACAGCACTACAATTTTTAACTAATATAAATCTGTAGTGCATGATCAATTTAATGGTTTGTTGTAAGAGAACATCGACTTGACTCTGACGGCTCTCGTGACAGAAGTAAAGATTAATGTTGGTGCCATGCAGACTCAGTCAAAGATTGGACTACTTGGCCTAGATCAGTCTATTTTTTCAAAGGGAATCATTTGTAGTTGTGTGGGTCTGTATAATAACCACTAAAAAGAGTAAACAGCCAAAAGAATCTTTTACTGCGTTGCTCATGTGATGTCATGGAAAACTGGATGAAACGCCATAAAAACAGCTTTTGTAAGACCACCATGACAGCTGTTATTAGGAGGTGTAATGGTAGTGGTTTTGAATTTGCTTTATGCTTCTATAGAGAGTCAACCAACCTCCTACAGGCTTCAATTTTATGTTGGTTAAGCAAACAGGTTTTCTATTATGTTTTCAGTCTAAGGAAACAGCATGTGTGTGTGTGTGTGTGTGTGTTTTACCTTTTCCCATGAACCACAGCACCGGGGTCTTTCGACAGAGCTTCTAGTTCCTGAACCTCATCCACCAGCGTCTTAAAACATGCCTTCTTTATACTGGACAGACAGACAGGAAAAGGGTTCAGGAACAACTCTACATTCTTATGCAGTTTTAACAGTTAACAGAAAACAAACTCTTTAAATTTTTTTAAATTGCATTTTTTGCACAGTAATGGTTTGCTATAGAATAAAAATGGCAAATGAGACATGGCACGGGGCTTTTGGGTGGCACTGTGGTAAATTATGCTAGCCCATTACTGCTGGGAACCATGGTTTGAACTCCAGCAGTGCTGTCATGTGGTTGAGAGTCTGGTTTGGAGGGGAGTAGGGGTGCAAAACCAGACCCCTCCCGACCCTTACCAGGAAAAAGCGGTGGTAAAACATGGAAAAACAAAATGAAAAAAAAAAGGACTAATTAAAAATTGATCAAACTATTAAAAACTGTATTTTCCATTAAACTAATCAATCTCATGAAAGTGCACAATTAGTAGATGATTTAGGACCACGTCAATAAGAAAAACTATTAAATAAAAAAACGATTAAAAAAACAGTGAAAAGCTTTGTTAATGAGGCTCAAGTAAACAAACCTATAAGTAGCATAGACTGTCATTAATGTAAATAATAATAATAATAATAATACATTTTATTTATATAGCGCTTTTCAAGATACTCAAAGACGCTTTACATAAGACAAATAATCAAAACAAATACGTACATACACCATACAAATCATAGTACAAAATCAAAATAGTACATCAACAACAAGAATAATTAAGATAAAAACAAAGAGAGCAGCATAAGACAGTTCATTAAAAATTAGCTAAATTAAATGTTTCAGAACAAGCAGGCAGGGCTAGAACTGTCCCTTCATGTTCATACAGTATATCCAATTGTTCAATGTTTAGCCTTAAAATACCAATGAATGCATACTTTCCAGTCATTAAAATCATCTGTGGTAAATATTTACCCAGAATGGCAAGTCACATATTCTGCTGCCATTCTAAAACTGGCTTGCAATTGTTATGGGAAGATGAAGGTGCTCATATTCAGAACAATTCACATAACAGAAAACTAACCTATTAAAAATACTATAAATTTATACCACAAATGTTTAAACCAGTGAGTGAAATGACCAGGCTGAGCTTTGGAAGGAGTTAATAAAGAAAGAGAACCTACACTTTGTAGGCCAAGTCAAACACCAGAGACGTGATGGGAATGAAGATCAATCCCATCCAAAACACTCCAGAGCTGAACATCATATCTGCCTAAAACACACACAAACACACAATCATCATGAGAGGTAAGACAGTAAATGTATACGGAATACATGTCATCAATAATAGGACAAAAATTACTCACCAATATAATTACCATGTTTACATTTTCAGCATTAAGTAGATGCTTTTATCCAAAGCAACTTACAGTTGTCATTGAATACAGTGAAAGCATGTAAGGGTTAAAGGCCTTGCCCTGCTACAGTGGCAATTTGGGGGTGGTGGGGCTTAAACCAGTGACCTTCTGATTGCTAGTCTAGTACTATAACTGTGCAGCTACCACTGTCCAATATCAGCGGATGAAACCCCAGATATGCTTGTGATAAATAGCAGGTTGTTTCTCTAAACAAAACAGGTTTGGGTTTTAAAATTTAATTAAGCTGCTACATTTTGAGGGATTATTGAAGACAAGTCATTTTCGACCCTTAGGACAAGGGCATTTACATTTACGGCATTTAACAGACGCTTTTATCCAAAGCGACTTACAGTTACAACTGAGTACAACTCGAGCAACTAAGAGTTAAATGCCTTGTTCAGGGACCCAATAGTGGCAACTTGGCAGTGGTGGGGCTTGATCCAGCAACCTTCTGACTACTAGTCCAGTACCTTAACCACTAAGCTACCCCTGCCTTCTAAGAGCAGTTAAGACTACACAAGGGTTAAAAGGTTTTTTTTCTCCATTATATGGCACATATGCAGAGTGTAGGTTTAATGCTGTGCTGCAGTTATACATACATGTGAATTAGACATGACCAATGAAAGTAAAATACAAGTAAGAGAGTTTGCAACCTCTGTAGAGAAACTCCTGAACTGATCAGTGTGTTGGTGTACATGTAAAAGTGTGTGCTTGTTGGTGTGTGTAAATGTGTGTGTAAATGTGAGTGAAAGGGGTGAAATGCTGTCCAGAAAACCAAACAGCAGTATGAAGGCCTAGTTTGTTTATTAGGTAAATGTTTGCCCCACATCTTTCCAGCTTCAGCTCTAGGAGGGAGTTGAGGTGGAGAGAAATCACACATTTAACCAGAGTAATGCTCATGATTTCTCTTCCTACGTTTAATGTTTAACGGCTGGAGCTTTCGCCAAATCAGACAGGATTACTTTCCACAGGTCATTCAGAAACTACTTTTTCTTCTGAACGGCGCTCGGTGCACAAGGACGGTAAACATGTACATCTGTTAAGCCCTGCAGTCTGGCTAGTTCTGGAAAAGAAACAAACTGAAAGAGAAATAACTTATCTTTTTAAAAATCTTTAACTAAAACAAATCATCAGTAACGCTTTCAAATCAAGGCGAAAGCAAGGCCAGTATCCGCCCGTGAGCCAAAGTACACCCATGAATTAAATAAACACAGACTGGAAAGACATTCATCTGTTTGGATTGGGTGAGACAAAGCAAGCAACAAAGCAGCTTACTAATTAAATAATGATATCCAAGTCCTTAACTCCGACACATTTATCTCTCTGAGAATTCAAATTACATTTTCAGGGGAACAGTTCTCTGCTCCTGTAACAAAAAATGCTCAGAATTGAGTGAAGTATGTATGGCTGAATACGGACTATACTGTCCTGAATGTATTCAGTAAAATTACTTACTTTGTTTTTTAGGATTTTATACAATACAACAAATACAGAAAACGAATTTGTCTCCAGAGAAAACATAGTTAAACTTTTCTTGTCTTATGGCAAGCACTGCTGGCCTGGACGGAAATGTTGCAATCTTCTAGCCAGCACCTATGGTCTGTGAGGGATACTCCTTACATATTTATTCTCAGGCCATTGCTGCTGGCCCATACAAATGAAGTCTACAGAAGTAGTGTCCTCCCTGTAGCTATTTATAGAATAACACCATATTTTATTGGTAAAAAGGTTAAAGGTTATTAGAAAAAAGGTTAAACTAAAGTGAAACTCGTTGTAGGTTTTGACTATGATGATGGTTCTAAATATCCATCATTAGGGTCCTACCCAACTCATAAGAAAATGTGCTTAAAAATCACAGATGATTTCACAGATCTTTACAGAAAAGAGCCACATTTCATGGGAGCCATTAAATTACACTCATAAATTGAATGATAGAATCAAAAGAAGCTGCAATACACAGCACAGCTACCTTTAAATGTAAACCTAGAATATCCAGCAACGGTACTAGGCTCCATCTCAAATACGAAAATTCTCGTCAGTGTTTTGACATCCCCCCTCTGCGTTCACAGAATTGGTTGAGAGTTTTCCTAACTCGGTTACCTGAGTAATGTTTTTAGCTGCTTTAGACTTTGACATCTTAGACATTTTTTACTAACCGATTGCTATCTGGATTGCTAGGACTGCCTCATAGTACAAATTAACCAGTAAATGTGAGATACTTGAACGCTACACAAATGAAACATTTTGAATTTCACAGCAAATTGCATATTACACAGGAAACTGTGATTTTCATGGCTGTGAATTAGGTAGGTCCTTAACTATCAGTTATGTGTTTAATAACTTGAAGAGTGTCTGCTTTGGTTTGGTTAAATATCTATTGTTTGCCATATTGCTAGATTTCATTGTTCTTTATGGTACCTCGGGCTCTTTGTTAGTATGTGTTCAATTGTTATAAGTATTTAACAGTGGTTGCAGATCCAGGGGCCAGTACGGGTTTTTTTAACCGTTTTTTCAAGCGACCCACATTTTGTTCATGATTTTTTACAGTGGCCCAGGCAACACAAACAATGCATCAAATCAAAACAAAATATACTTCATTAATAAAAATGGCAATCTGGTTTCACTGTAGTTTACAAGATAAAGGTAACATAAAGCCTTGACAAGGGGTGTTTGTGTGTTTATGTGCCTGTTTATTATGTAAATTCATTTATTTATTGAAAAACCCTGCAATACGGCATCTTGTATACTGTCCATTCGGTCCCGCTTTGGTTTGTCCCGTTTGTTCGAGCCTAAATGTTGGGGTGGATGCTGTGGAGCTTGTTCTGGATCTGCATTTCCCATTCATTCTGCCACATATTTTAATATAGGCCGTGATTAGTGGTTTTATGCCCGATATGGGAGTTCGCAGTTTATAGATTTCCTTCCTATTGTTTTCTTTAATAACTGGTCTGCTTTCTCATTTCCCAGAATCCAACATTCCTCTGCAGTACCAAAAATTACTAACATATTTAAACACAATGTAAATTATTTTATATGTAGTGCTATTGCTAGACTGATTGTTGACTGACCAGAATTGTTACAGTAGTTTTTACACTGGATGCCCTTCCTGACACAACCTTCTATTTTTATCCGGGCTTGGTATCAGCACTGAAAAGGGAACTTTTCAAAGGCTAGGCTCTTTGGCCAAGCCCTAACATACAAAGCCAATCATAGAATAGAATAGAATAGAATGCCTTTATTTGTCATATATACATATACACATGTACAGTACAACAAAATTATTTGTCTGTGTATCCAAGCTCATTTGGAAGCTGGGGTCAGAGCACAGGGTTTGGGGCAGAGAGGGTTAAGGGCCTAACAGTAGCTGAATGTCCGAGCTGGGATTCACCCTTTCGATTGACAGCCCAAAGCTCTAGCCACTAGGCTATCACTAGGGTACCACACATCTGTGTAGATGCCTGACCGGCCAACAGCACTGCTGGGATTTAAACCTCAAATCTCAGCTGTAGTGGGCTAGTGCATTTTACCTTAATATTCTGTACCAAGAACATATCCTGAATACTTGTCCAACCTGGCAAACATCTTATTTAATAAATACTACTAAAAGCATTGGGAGAAAACAAGAAAGAAAACTTTAAGAGGTAGTAAGAAAGTAAATGTGCTAAAAGAAAGTGAGACAGAGATTTAACACAAGCTCTGTGGTTCCAGGGGGTCTGTATGAGGAGACACTGATTCTCTGGCCCACACTGAGGTCGACGCAATTGTATGTGCACAGCCTGTTTGCTTTGGCCCTGCTGCACTGAAACTATCTGTCATTAAATGTCAAAGAGCACCCAATCGCCCCCTTGCGTGGCAAATTGCCGTACATGCCTTTGCCACTTGTCCAAACTCGGCGGCCCCAAACAATGTCCTTCCTGTAATGGAAACCAGGCAGGAGCCTAGAATGGCGCCTCGAGGCACGCCCGCACCCACCAATCAGTGTCAAAGCTATCAAAGAACTCAGGTGTTACCAAATTAGCTAAGCTGGTCACTATTACAGTCCAACAGACTTTGATGTCTGACAAAACATACGGGGAAAAGGAAATCTCAAATGACCAAGTGCAAATCAAAATGCTTTTTATTCTCCCCCCTGATGTCAGTTTATTTTGGCTGAATTACTACATTCTCTGTTGCCTAGAGACATTTGGGGAAATTATTCATATGCAATCATGTCATGTGGAAATTCAACAGTCCCGGCAAAATAACTGATTTTTCTCAGAGGTGATGATTTCTCAGTTTTCCAATAACAAGCCGTCCTCATTCAACATCGTTGTGAGAACATTAAATTATAGTTGTGTCCGTAAATGCGCTGTAAAACAATAAACATTGTTTAAAAAAATATAAGAGAGAAACCCTCATACACACAAAAAAAACAATTGAAACGAAAAGAATACAAATTGCTACAATGCTAAATTTAGGTGAACCTAAAAATCTTTCACCAGCTCACCACATTTTTCCTACTGTTTGTTTTCAGACCTACAACTACAACCTAGTTGCTGAACAGCAAATTAATGGAGTGCTTATTCGTGAAGAAATGTAGGTATACACACAGTAAATCAGAGCCTTGAAGAGGGTTAAGAATGTGAGGCTGCAGGCTGTGGTGGTCCAGGCGTGGAGATGTTTTCAGGGGTACACTAATAAACTGCTGAGGCCCGCTCTCGTCAGCCAGACTGGTCTTTCTACAGCTCCGACATGGACTGTTTTGACAAAGCATCAACTCAAGCTGCTTCTTTTTTAGCTCCTTCTAACTCTTCCATGTACACACGTATTACTGTGAGCAAATGTACACAAGTTAAGAACCTAATAAAAGTTCCAAAAAAATCTAAGGTAAACTAAGGTAAAATAAGACTCTGATGTGCTGAGTGTGGAAGTGAGTGTTTTACTGCGGTGTGCACTGTATCTAAGCTTCCAGAGGCCAGTCTGATTCTGATGAGTTGTTTCAGGCTGCAGCACAACTTCATGCAAAGACATTTAAACACTGCAGTAATGGGATATTTTTTTTGTTCATTACCATAACCTAAAAGCACTCAGGTGATACAGTAGTCTTTTATGCTATCCCATCATAGCTGAGTTCCGGGTCAAACTGCCAGTGGTGCTACCGGCTGGCCGGACATTACACAGGCATAATTGTCTATGTCTGGAAAGGGAGGGTGGATGGCCAAAGAGTCTAGCCGTTGGGTTCTGACCCCAAACCTGGCAAAAGGGTTACTGTGGCGACTCCTAAATAAGGAAGCAGCCAAAAGAAAGAGAAATGGCTGAAACCCTTCTTTTTTCTGTGTATCCCAGCTCATTTGGAAGTGGGGGTCAGAGCACAGGGATTGAAGCAGAGAGTTAAGAGCCTTGCTCAAGGGCCCAACAGTGGCTGAATGGCAGAGCTGGGATTCGACAACCAAAGCTCTATCCACTAGGCTACCACAAGTCTGTGTAGATGCCTGACCAGCCAACAGCACTGCTGAGATTTAAACCTCACATCTCAACAGTAGTGGGCTAGTGCATTTTACCTTAATATTCAATACCAAGACCATATCCTGAATACTTGTCCTGAAAATCTTGCAATCATCCTACGTAATAAATACTACTAAAAGCATTGGGAGAAAACAAGAAAGAAAAGCGATAGTGAGACAGTAAATTGCTAAAAGAAAGTCAGCCAGTGATTTAACACAAGCTCTGTGGTTCCAGGGGGTCTGTATGAGGAGATGCTGATTCTCTGGCCCACACCGAGGTTGATGCAATTGTATGTGTGATGGATAGGCACCCTGTCTAGGGTAATCCTGCCTTGTGCCCAGTCTTTCCAGGTGGAAACAGACCCACCACGACCCCACCCAGGATAAAGTGGCTGACGAAAACAAAATGAAGCAAACCCTACAAAGTGTAACTCGATTTATATGTCATTAATTAACAACATCTTTAATCTAAATATTGGGAGGGTGTGTGGTATAGGGTTGGTTGTAGGGTACATTGTGATTACGACCTTGCTACATGGTAGTCAATCATGCTGATCATAGCACATGAAACATACTGATATGAGCATGAGAACTGCTTCTCAAGGAGTTTGTTATTGATTTTCAAGATCAATATGTGTTAATGTTTTTCTTACTAAATAAATGAAAAAGTAATGGCTGTATTTATTATTGTTATTATTACTACTATTATCATGTATTGGCTATTAAAAAAGTGGAGCAAAAATAACAGGTGGGTATGTTAAAGCAGTGTAGGAAACATTGTGTATGATTAATCATGAATTTAAACAATAAAAACATGATCTGTTCTTTAACAAAAAAAATTTGTTGGCAAATTATTATGGTACAAATGGAACAAAGCACATTGATGTATTAAGTTACTGGAAATACTGGAAAGTAATAACTTAATATTAACTTTGGGTCATTGACACCATCCTTTTTAAATTATTTTCCAATAAGCACAGTCCATTAATCTTCATTACATACGCAGCCATGACGTCAATATAGTACACAATTCTGTTCTTGCATTTGCTAAGCTGGTTAACATAAGACAGAAAAGCATTTGCTTGTCTGCACTGCTGAGATGCCGGGTGAATAATTATATGGACGGCAGGAATCAGACTCTGTTGAATAGTGTACTGTTGATGAGTGGTCCACTGTGTCCCTCTCAAACACAAAGTCGCACAAATAGATGAAACTCAGCACCTGAACAAAAGGAACTCTGATTCAACACAGCTGATAATATGGCACCTTCAATGTGAGAAAATAAAAGTCTTCCAGCAGCGGCTCTCACATCAAAGCCCTCTTATCCATTCTTCATCTCCGTATCATAATCCAATCTGTCAGACAAGCACCACTCTTCTATTTCCACTTCTCCTACCCAGACTGCGTTTGATCAGCATCAGCATCGTTTCACGGTTATGAAACGTAGTGAGGAGGGAAACTGATGAAGAGGGAGTTGATGCGTGTGTGTTTTCGAGCTGAATTAGGCTGAGTACAAACAGCTGAGCAGATGTGTGACATTGTGAGAATAGAGAAGGTGTTGTGCTGCATTGGTGTTGATTGGCTGGGTGATGAGTCAGTCTCTCAGCCACTCTTAGGTCTGATCTCACTCCAGCTGTTCTCAATTAGAGGGCAGATTACACTGCGCTATTCACCACACACACATCTTTGAAGAGGGTCTAAACTGGAACTTCAAACCCACCAAAATAAACTTTGTGGATTAACTAGGTTAGTGTGGTTTTGGTGTCTAAGCAAATTCTAAAAATAAATAAAGGTAGAATCATCTACTGTCTACAGTCAAGTGAGCGTTACATTTCCATCAGCTTAGAGGCTGTCGTGCATTAAAGAACCCCTTACTGTGAAATTGTCTCTGTAAAGCTTTACTTAAGTCACTCTAAAAGAGCTCAAAAAGTCCTGTACAGAGATGAGAAAACCTGTTGGGTGGACAACCATCTCTGTAGCATTTCATTAATCAGGCCATTATGGCTGAGTGCAGACAGAAGCCACTGCTGACAGCATGTAAAGGACTCTGGCAACAAGATTTTGAAGATTTTCTGGTCTGATGAGATGTAAACTGAGCATCAAAAACATTAAGTACTACATATGACAAGTAAATCCTGCACATCACTTGGCTAAGACCATCCATGGGCAGCCATGGTAGGTTCAGCATCATGCTATGAGGTTGCTTCTTAGCAGCCAAGTCATCCTTGATAAAACCTCCACTAGAGCGCATGTGAACATTGACTGGGGTGACTGTTCACATTTTAACATGACAATGACCTGAAGTATACAGCCAAAACAATACTAAAGTGGCTTTGGGTCCAGTCCAATGTGCAAAGTTTATGGAGATATTTCCAAGAAGACTTGCAGCTGCCAAATAGGCTTCTATAAAATACTGAATACGCTGTATCTAAATACTTTAGTGAAAAAGATATTTACATTTTAGGAATTAACATTAGGAATAATTTTTTATTTTAGTAATTAACATTAGCAATTATTTTTATTTTAGGAATTCATATTAGGAATGGTTTTTATTTTAGGAATTAACATTAGAATTGACTTATTTTAGAAATTAACATTAGGAATGATTTTTTATTTTAGGAATTAACGTTAGGAATGATTTTTATTTTAGGAATTAACGTTAGGAATGAATTTTATTTTAGGAATTAACATTAGGAATGGTTTTTATTTTAGGAATTCACATTAGGAATGTTTTTTATTTTAAGAATTAACATTAGCAATCATTTGTATTTTAGGAATTAACATTAGGAATGATTTTTATTTTAGGAATTAACATTAGGAATGATTTTTACTTTAGGAATTCACATTAGGAATGGTTTTTATTTTAAGAATTAACATGAGGAATGGTTTTTATTTTAGGAATTAACATAAGAAACGATTAAGTGTACACTGACTGATAAAAATAGCAGTTATATGTGATGATTGTAACTCAGAATTAGGTACTAGATAGAAAGTAAGGTACTAGACTAGCAATCACTGGGTTACCACTATTTGGCTTCAGGGCAAGAAGTACATTTGTGAATTTGTGCCAATTCAGTCAAAAGAGCATTTGTATGGCTGGAAATGATACACTTCCAATCAATTAATCTATCTACCTACTTACCTACATACCTACCTACCTACCTACCTACCTACTAAGTCTACATTCCTGTATGCATATTTATGAGCTAGCATATTTCTGTAAATGTATATGTAAAATAGTCTATAGTACTGTGACTATAATTGAATACATCTTTAAATTGTGCTTTTATTTTTACAATCTAAAACGTTTTAATTACAGACAAAACAGACAAACTAAATAGACTACACAGTCTAAAAACAGACACAACTCCCTTAATAACATCTCTCTGGTGATTTTAAATGTCCACTACACTTTAGTGTGGCCTTGTCTACTACTATTACTATTAGCAGGTACGAGCTGGTATTATGTTTCAGAAAGCCTGAGGCAATCATCTGCTTTTCTGCCACACATGTAGCATGATGGCGGGGACAGAGATGAGGATGTATGAACAGTAAGACACAACATGAACCAAAAAGTAATAAAGAAAGTAAGATGATGCTGTTTTTGCAATGCAGGCTTAAACAGCTGTGGTTTAGGGGTCAGAGAAAACTTTTAGAGGATTAACTGGACAGGCTGACATGTTTGCAGCTTCTAAAGCAAATCAAATGACCTGTGAGTAAATATGGTGGTGATGTCTGGCCCACCACAGTGTAACCAGTATGAAAGATCACATGGCAAAGCTTGGTGAAGAGATGTCCAGATGTGCAGTGTGGAATGTGGATTTGAGGCAGATAGCTCAAAATATTTTTATGTTGATACAGGTGACACTAATAGGGCTTAAGAGGGCCCATCAGGGGAGCATGAAGTGAGAGATGGTGTAAATCCTGCACAGCCTGAGGCCTTACAGAGGTGTGCAGTTCATAGAGCTTGTATTAACCCTGGTGAGCAGAAGCCTCACAAGCTGCAGATGAGTGCAAACACAATGCTTTGCCTTAGGGAGAAGAGAGGGTGGTCTGTGTGTGTGTGTGTGTGTGTGTGTGTGTGTGTGTGTGTGTGTGTGTGTGTGTGTGTGTGCGCACGTGTGTTTATTCCTTTATCTGGAAGCAGGTATGGGACTAGAGCATGTGTACTTCTTACCTCTCCTGACATATCTGGTGCCAGAGGGATGAGCGGCCATAAAGACGAGTAGATGCCAAAGAACACTACCCACAATCCAATGCTGCCCCAGATGGCTATATGACTGAACTGTATGTTAAAATACACAAAAACAAAAACATAATTATGATCATATTGTGTTAGTTTATACTGTAGCAACAGGAATTCTACACTGGCCCAGTGGCCGTCATGGGAGCAGCATTCATTTCTTACAGTCTTATAGTGTTACATAGTAATAGTTCACAGTCTACAATAAAATGTGCAGAATTTTAATAAGGTTCAGTAGTTTTTAACCTGACATCAACCAGGGGTGTCTAAACCATAACATAAACTAAAACGCACCATTCCCCCCCCCAGGATTTTCACCCCTTTATATTCCAATCTAGTCATTTCACATTCCTGATTGTGAATCCGCTGTCACTTGCACAACCCCAATCTGATCTAGGTGAGCCAGACCACCACACTCCCCCTGACGTGTGTCCAATTTGCGCTGCTTCTTATTACCTGTCAGTGCTGGGTTCCCTCACAGACTTGTATTGTTTATGGAGAGTCATGCTAAGTTCCTTGTGGCTGTCCCCCTCTTTTTTATGCAGGCACATGCACCAGTCCCGTAATTTTGGCACCAAAATTGGCTAATGCGTACTGGGATTTGATGATGTAAATAACATAGTGAGGTTTGTGAGCGCATGCTGCATTACATGCTGGTCAGATACACATTTTCCGAGAAAGATGTTTGGATATATCTGTAAAGCTGTAAAATAATTCTCTTGTGCTAAATAAACATGTCTTTTACTTTCTGTTTTGCACCTAAGCACTAAATGTAAAGTTATTTAACCTTTAATCTTTATATTGAAATTACTCTACAAAATCACACTGTGGTGTTATCTGGTTGGTAGAGCTACAACAAACTACTGAGAGACTAGAATTAAGCACATACAGCTAATGTAGTTAGAAAGAGGGGTGGTAAGAATGATCATCTAAACAGTTACTAGAGTAAAAAAAACAGGACTCGGTTGTAACTAAGACTCAGTTTGATCTTTAAAAGTCTGTTATTGGATTTTTATGACGTTACTATTATCAATGGCAATAATGGAATGCGACAGAAGAGTGAGAGTGGGTAGCAAAAAAAAAAAGGAAAAAAAAAGCAAGAGAGACCCTTACCATAGTCCAGGATGAAGTCTCTAACCCTGCCTTCAGACACACAGTGATCACCACAAACTGAAACACACAAGTATGTCTTCTTATATTCATGTTACAATTTCATAATATCATGCACTTCCAGACATTCTAAACCTATTAGAACTAGTCAAACATGTCCAGAGTTGATGTAAAGTTGGGTGATTGATTTTGTCTGGTAGGACGGTGAACACTATGCCTTTAATTGCTGCACTACCCAGGAACCCTTACAGCAAGAAGAGCCTATGCAGACATATAGCCTATGAGCAGGACATACAGATGTTTTGTGAGAACTCAAGGGTCCTCAAGGTTCTCGCTAACTACCATTAGTGCATAAACAATAAGCTCCAGAAGCCCACTCCACTCACTGTGTACACCATGTTCCCCAGAAGCAGATAGTCTGGAGTTTTTCCATTCCCAAAGACGGTATCTGTAAGAGGAACAAAATGAAAGCTGTAAGATGTGCAGGGGATAGACGTGCATAAACTCAAGAAGAATTTAGTCTAATATGACCAAGTCTAATATAAACCTTTATTAAAACAATGACTAGCTATTGGTTATTAATTAACCATAGGTTTTTACAGTGCTGTATTAGCCCCCATTCTGATTTATTTAATTTTGGTATATTTGTCACTTTTAATTGCTTAAAAAAATAAAAAAAATGTATATAGTAAACACATTTATTTTTAATAATAATGATTTTTATGTTATATTAAAGGAAAACATTATACAATGCCAACTAGACAAGACACAGCCAGTATAATTAGTGGCAGCCGTATCAAATTAAACAATAGTTAAATAGAACCTTTTCAGCTTTGTGAAGAAATAAAATCCTGACATGATAGAAATCGGTGTTGCATAACTTTTATTCTCTTATATTTTGTATAAGAAAATCAGGTGGGCCAAATACATTTTCACAGGACTGTAGCTAAAACATAAGCAAAAAAATGCTACTAGCATCTTGCAGCAATAATTTGCAAGCAAATGAAATTAATTCTGTCGAAATTTAGCAATAGAGACTCTCACTACAACTTAAAGCAGAGTTGCTTTATTGTTATGAGCATTTTTATACTGCATACAGCCAAAATAGTAAAACTGATAACTGAGCAGTGGGGAGGCATGCAATGTCTTTTTTGGTATATCAATTTAGAAATGTTTAAGAGCAATTTAAGAGCAGTAACATTTAGTAAGCTGGAAAACCCAGAAATAACTTGCTAATGGAACCACACCGGCTGACTCTTTTTTTCTTATGCCATTTTTCTAGTCCCAACTTTGTCCTGTGCTAAAGGTGTATATGCAAGTGGACTTGTACTAGAAAACCAGAACCTTTCATATGTATTTAAAATCATCTGATTTCTGGATATCACACTGAATTAAACAGGGACAAATTGGGTTTCAATGGATTTTCTTTTTATGTTTCGGAAAACTGCTGGAAATCTGCAACAGGAGGAAATTTCTTACGTATGTTCTTACGTAGGTTCTAGAAAAGTAACCTTATTCTCAGACTACAAAAAAGAGTTAGAGTCTTACAGGACACATACATGTATTTATTTAAAGCAATAATGGGCCTAACATATGAAATTGTGGGCTGTATATTGTGAACCAATTTAGGAGCTCTCCATTAAGATCCATTGTATTTGAGCTGATCAAAAATGTACGTATTCTCAGTCTTGTGGATACAATACAACAGTGGGCTTTATAACTATACATCATACATATAAAAGGGGTGAGATGAAGCTGTGTTTGCGTACCAAAAATCTGCATCACCCAAGCACCTGCACAGTTATTCTACAGGTCCATCAAGAAGAGCCTTCATGAGAGGTGAACTGACCTCATCTCTTCCACACGGAAACTACCATCGGGACTGGGTCCAGTTATAAATAATGCCAGTATTTCACACCCAGAAAGAAGGCCCTTCTGGCAAACACACCTTTCACATGCATTTGGCACGATTTGGAGTCATACTTGTAAACCCCACTTTTCAGGGCAAGTGATTGACTGTAACGGCAGACTGTGAAAGCAGTGAGAGTGCGTGTGAGCGTGTCATTACTCTGGTAGAAGGTCGTTGGAGGAAATTGCACTAGCAGACTGTGTGTGTGTGTGTGTGTGTGTGTGGTGCTCACCATGCTGAAAGGCTTTGAGGGGGAACCAGAACAGAATGACTGAGTGGAAGAGTCCGTTCAGACAATGAGCCCAAAAGACCTGTAGCGGAATGGAGGATGGGGAGGGAGAGAAGAGACACAGAACGAGTGAGTCATGAGAAAGCCAGTGAGCACCCTAACCCCACAGCTGACCCCTGGCCTGGAGCCTTTGTGTGCTCTCAGCACTGGGCTAAGTGGAGGGTTTGTCAGTCCTGCTTGCTCAATAGCCACCCTGCTGACAGACACATTATATATCCTATATCCTGTGAATGACACACACACACACACACACACACACACACACACACACACACACACACACACACACAAAGAAAGAGAGAGAAAGTTTCCTCTCCCCCGTCTATTCTACTGCAGTCCTCTTATCAAATTTCACCAATCTGTCCTCTGGAGAATTACAAAGAGTGAAAACCCCTCCTAAAAGGACGCTTTTAATCCAAACACAGACAGGTTAGAGTAATTAAGATGGATTAACATGCCTCTGCAGCTCACAGTCATGTGAAGGAGTGGAAAAAGATTGTTACTCAGGTAATTCATAAGGTTCTGGTATAAGTGTGTGTGTGTGTTAAGTACGTGTGTACTTTGGACGCTCTGCTTGAAGAAATATGCCACCTCAGAAACCGACTGGTTTTGAATTTACATAACACATCAACTTGGTCAAACAGAACCTAATGGGTGATGTAGCATGAAACGGGCGTGAAATCAATCAGGCGTTTATTTTCCGACAGAGCCTTTGACAGCAAAGGCTCATCAAACACAAAACATCTCTAAAACATCAAGATTCTTCCAATAACATGTATACATACCATACAAAATCATGTCATGCATCATTTAAAAGTTCACCAGATCCAAACATGTTGCAAGTAACAGTACCACTATCTCTGTGAAGCGGGCAGTGGAGGGATGGGTGGATGAAACATGAGTAGCACAGATAATTCAGACTGTAATCAAAATATATAGGCAAATTATATTTCCATGTATAATTTTGAAGGGTTTTAAAGACAAAATAGTGAGTTTTCTTCACCAAAATTGTTTTCAAACACCAAAATTGTTTGACCATGATTTACTACGTAGCAGATGTGTTAAGAAACTGGGGTGGCATAATTATTGAAGTCTTAAGTTTATCTGTATACACACAACCACACACACACATATATATATATGTATATATACACAACACTGATCAGGCATAACATTAAAACCACCTCCTTGTTTCTACACTTACTGTCCATTTTATCAGCTCCACTTACCATATAGAAGCACTTTGTAGTTCTACAATTACTGACTGTAGTTCATCTATTTCTCTGCATACCTTTTTAGCCTGCTTTCACCCTGTTCTTCAATGGTCAGGACCCCCCAGAACCACCAAAGAGCAGATATTATTTGGGTGGTGGATCATTCTCAGCACTGCAGTGACACTGACATGGTGGTGGTGTGTTAGTGTGTGTTGTGCTAGTATAAGTGGATTAGAAACAGCAATGCTGCTGGAGTTTTTAAACACCTCACTGTCACTGCTGGACTGAGAATAGTCCCACCAACCAAAAATATCCAGCAACAGCATCCTGTGACCACTGATGACGGTCTAGAAGATGACCAACTCAAACAGCAGCAATAGATGAGCGATCGTCTCTGACTTTACATCAGAGGTGGTGGACCAACTAAGTAGGGGTGTCTAATAGAATGGACAGTGAGTGGACACGGTATTTAAAAACTCCATCAGCGCTGCTGTGTCTGATCCACTCATACCAGCACAACACACACTAACCCACTACCACCATGTCAGTGTCACTGCAGTGCTGAGAATGATCCAACACCCAAATAATACATGCTCTGTGATGGTCCTGTGGAGGTCCTGACCATTGAAGAACAGGGTGAAAGCAGGCTAAAAAAGTATGCAGAGAAACAGATGGACTACAGTCAGTAATTGTAGAACTACAAAGTGCTTCTATATGGTAAGTGGAGCTGATAAAATGGACAGTGTGTGTAGAAACCAGGAGGTGGTTTTAATGTTATGGCTGATCGGTGTATATACTGTATATTTACATACATAAACAAACAATATATGAGACTAAAGCATTTGCTCTGAACAGCAAATATGTTTACAACGTTTAAAACCAGTTAGCTGCACCAATAAACTTCTTTAGCTCACAGACCAGTAGAGGATCTCTGTGTGTCAGTAGAGGATCTATACAATTCCACTGTACAAACGTTTTTAATCAAAGAGTTTTTACTGTTTCATTGTGTTAATGTAGAGATATTATTTATCCCATATGCCTACAGGGTCTCAAAACACTTAAACAGGACATACAGAGCGGAGTAACACGGCCATTCAGCACACACTCCACCACACAGCAGGACTGCAGTGTGTGCACGGCTTAACAATGTTTAACCTGCTTCATTCACCGCTAAACGTTCTACGATCAAACATTCAACTCAATTAGCCACCCGCTGACCAGAGCTGCTTCATCACCCTCTACACCGTCCCCGTCTCTGTGCTCACTCTACACACAAATAACACAGAGCTACAAATCTGTCAGTTTAAGCAACCGCCTACTAATCAAACCCCCTCACGACCCAAAAGCCCGAGACTACCTTCCCACACAGGCCTCCCCATACAGACACAAAGAATGCTAATGAAATCAATAAATGCTCATAATCATTTGTCACTGCAAGGATCTGTCAGGTCGCTAACCCTAAAAGACACTTAAAGTATGGGCGCTTGGGAGGTGCAGTGGCCTATTCAGGGTTTGAATCTCAGCGGTGCTATCTGCCGAGCAAAGCACTTAAAAGTAATGATGTTCCTTACATTAACATGAGTAAGCAAGTAAACATAAACACCTTGCTAACTGTTCCATTGTCTCACATTGTGTTTAAAATTAAATTAAAGCTGATAATTACAACTCTGCTTGTTCCTACTTGTGTTACATTGATATTATTGAAAGCAGGGGCTTTAAAACGTTAGTTTTATTCGTCTCCATGAGTTCACCCAGCCAATTCGCCATCATTTGATCAACAGGTTAACATGGACTCCAGTAATTTGCTAATTGGAAAACCTAGCAGCTGAAATGTAGTTAGCAATCCCGTTAGTTTTAGAAGCATTTCTACATGTACGGAAGCAGCTTTTTTGGTAGTAAGTGTGTAGCACCATGCAATCGGCGTCCCAAATCACACAGTACAGCAGGTCAGCATTTATGATTTTAAGCAACTTTTAAGCATAATTTACTGTCAGATCTCAGACCTGTCCTTTACTGTACACCCCACCCTCTTACTGTTTTTTCCTCTCAGTAAACAGATTCCTGGTTTTCTGTCTCCCTCCCTGCGTGAGGGCAGGAGTGCGTGCTCTGTCTAATCCGATCTGTCTAATCCGAGTCGGTGCCGGATTGAGCAGGTCTCCACGCCTGTGGAGCCGGGGCGCGCCGTGACACAGCTCTGCACTTAAAGTCTGAAGAGATGACAGCTTCATTAACAGAAGGGACAAACTAACACACACACACACACACACACACACACACACACACACACACACACTCTACAGAGACAAATACACACAGCACAGACATACACACACATACACCACAGAGACATACAAATACATAATACAGAAACCTACACACACACACTTAAACACATGCACTAATACAGGTTAACTGACAGAGCATGTATGGTGAGAAATGGAGACAGCTCTGGTCAGTGCTATCGACCGTTTGGGGTGTCTACACAGACATGATTGGTTCTGACTACGGTAAATATCTGGCATGCGACCAGTGTTTCCACAGAAATCAGATCCACTGCGACTGTCCACCACAACAAATGATTACAATAAAGCATATAAGACAAAAGGTTTACCTTGGTGTTAAAGCCCTGGGCATTCTGGGATGTCTTGTACAATTCTGGGTATTTGAGCATGTTCTCTTTTCTGCAGGAGCGCTCAAAAATGCCCAGTGTTAGAGGTGGCAGAGCTGTAAAGATCTGAAAAATAAAAACACAGAAAAAAATGAAAAATTGTATAACTAGTTATCTTGGTCTAAAATGTATTAACGAATGCACACTCTGCATCACTCTGACGACCCCCCCCCCCCCACACACACACAAGTGGTCATTAAAAGTAGGGGATGTGGTAATTGTGACTTGCTATAAGTGGGGAAACTTGAGCTTGAGACGATGCACACAACAAGTAGATGAAGTTGGTGGCTCAGATTCAGAAAGATTTGATTCTGGAGCTTTTCTCTTACAGAAAAAATGTTTTATGCTAGCTCCAAGCTTCACTCAAGCCTCTCATAATGTGTAGTGAGTTTATGCAATATACAGAAATAAAACATTGAGAAAGGGGCATGTAAGAAATGTTTGATTATGTATTAGGTGGCTATTCCTAATCACAAATTGTGTAAATATTGATTACTGAATATTTTAGATGAAAATTTTGTGATGTCATAAAATCTGTGGTCCTCTGTGGAGTGTTAGAACTTGTGAATTTAAACTTCTGCAAATGTACCGACCAGGCCAGGTGTCACCACAAACACAACTGGCCGTGTCTGAGGGAGGGAAGTTCGGACGGGGTCTGTTTCTGCATCGATTTGTGATCTACGAGACTGGTCCAGGTGTCTGTGTGAATTTAGGGAAGCCACATGGAACTTAGCGTGGCTCTTCGTACGTGATACGGGTCTGTGTGGGAACCTAACACTGCCAGGTGATAAGAAGCGACTGCAGATCTGAGACGGAGAGGGCGTGTGGTGATCCGGCTCTTTTAAATCTTGCAGGTTTAAAGTCCATTGCTGAATGCCAAAAATGTAAATGAGCAGCGGATTCACCATCGAGATGGTCATCAAGATAAACAGTTAGAGTGGGAGATAAGGTGGAAAAATTCAAGAGAAAGACTTTGAAACTTTTAAAGCAGACAAATGGACTCATATCACGGTAGCAAAACGCCGCCCCAAAGCATCTGTACCTGTACTGCCTTTTCACTTATTTATTCAGGAATTTCTGTTCATTTGTCACCCACCTGTACATTACCATCAGAGTTCCAGTGCAACACTAGAAAGTTGATTAATTACACTTGTATAACTTTTTTTTTGAATGATCACATTAACAGAACCCTTTTTATAACAGGTGAAGTAATCTTATTAACTTAGTCTCAGAAAGCTCACTCCTGTGTTTTTCCTGTGTCGGCTTGCCTGCTGCACTTCACTGAGCATGAAGCGTTTTTGGCAGCTTTGTATTTGGATATTCTTGCAGTTTATATCAAAAGTATTTCATTTTAACATCTGCTATAACGTCCGCAGCTCATTAGCAAATCTCCTGTATGGTTTTATCATTTCTGTCTTCTTTATTTAGTCCTGAGGGAGAGATGAAGTATTCTGGAGCACGGAGGGGTGCTGGGGTGAGCCCAGACTCTTTCCCAGCGGCCCAGCTGCAGTATGCTGGCTTTGGGCGTCGGGCCTGAAGGATACGCTCCACTGGAGACTGAGTCAGAGAGACGACGACTTCTATTCAGGGGAGGATTCGGACCGCTGCGTCCAACAGACCCCCTCCGAAGCTGTGGAATTTCTCCTCTTTCAGATAAAGAGCGAATGCGCCGTGCCAAGTGGTTACTGCCTCGCCACACTAGTGAACCATAA
Source organism: Trichomycterus rosablanca (assembly GCF_030014385.1). Lineage (NCBI taxonomy): Eukaryota > Metazoa > Chordata > Actinopteri > Siluriformes > Trichomycteridae > Trichomycterus > Trichomycterus rosablanca. The sequence goes on from NC_085995.1 coordinate 30,064,999, forward strand.
CAGAGTTGATAGGAGGCGACTTTCAGACTCTCCCCCCTTCATGATTAGAAAGACTATTCAGATGAAGGGCAAGTGATTATAGGAACTAAGTGCAGAGCCAAAAACTTTACCCCTACACAGGGCGCATTCACATGAGAAGCAGCAAAACCGCTTTTGTGGCGGCTGTGCCGCTGTTTCCTATGGAGTGTGGTGGTGCCGTTTATCTTGCCGCTGTGCTTTCCTAAGCGGCGCATACCACGCACTTTTGCCGCGTTGTGCTCTCAATTTTTGTGCTTGTCGCGCTGCTCAAAGTTCACCTGATTAAACTTTCAACCAGTTTGCCGTTGACCTTTTCAAAGTGTCTCCAATGCGACAAACAGTTTGATATGACATGGTAAAAGCGACTCAGGCAGTACGAACAACTTCGAATTTCATTAGTGGAATGAACTTATGAGCAATTAGAAGAGGTTTAGTGTTCCTGTGACGTTCTTTTAATAAATTTAACCAGATTAAGCTTTTTTTTTTTTTTTTTTTTTTTTACAATAAGCATTTTAGACCCTCTCGGAAAAGCTGACTCTCCAAATTTCTCAGAACCCTGAGCTATAACACAAGTACAGTTGTACCTTTAAACTCGACGTCAATTGAGTCTGGGAGTAGTGTCATGTTTTAAAGGTGTTGAGTTTCAAGGTATTTCTTTCCCTAAGAATGCACATGGGAACCTGTTAATGCATTCCATGGTCCCAAGGAACTGCATATATTTTAGGCAAATGTAAAATAATGGGGTTGTTTTGACACTTATTCACTAAACATAACACAAAAAAATATATAAAAACACTGAGATACAATTGAAAACAGTTAAAAATCAATTTAAAGGCCGCTCAGGTGGCGCAGCGGTAAAAGACACGCGCTGCAACCAGAGCTGGATTTCGAAGGAGCGTCGTTTCGAATCCAGCTCTGCCTTCACGGTTGAGGCTGGGCGGCTATGGACAACGATTGGCCTGTTGTCCGGGTGGGGGGCGGGACTTGAGACCGTAGGGGATGCTCTCTCAGGAACGGGGCGGCTGCGCCCTCTGCTGGCTGGTTGGTGGCGCCTGTATGGAGACGGGAGGGGGTGTGGCGGAGTGTGTGATCCTCCGTGCACAGTACTCTGCCACGCTACACTCGTCAAGTGTGGGTGATAAGACGGTCGATTGGCTGTGCACGTTTCGGAGGAGGCGTGGAACGGCCTCGTCAGCCCCAATCAGGAGCAGGAATCCGCACTAATGAGAGGATGATAGATGGGATGAAATTGGACGTGCTAAATAAAAATAAAATAAAAAATAAAATAAAAATAATAATCAATTTACAGATACAATAAAACCTGCACCTAACCTTTACGTCTTTATTGCTTCCTTATGCATCTTAATTAAGAAGATGCTTGATTGGATATCGTATTCCGTTCAGTAAAGGCACATTCACATGAGAAGCGGCAAAATTGCTTTTGCGATGGCTGTGTCGTTATTTCCTATGGATTGTAGAGGTGCACAAAGCTTAACGTGACTTATTGTACTAAAACAAAGAGCGAGGAATTTTTATTAGTGAAGAGAACTTATGAGTAGTAATAATTAAGGTTTAGTGCTTCTATGTCATTCTTTTAATACATCACATTAAGCTTTTTTTTTTATGATAAGCGTTTTAGACTCGGCAAAGCTGATTCTCACAATTTCTCAGCACCCCGAGCTATGACACAAGTGAGGGAAATACAGCTGAACACAGATACATGTGGAGCTTTCAGAGTGAATCTGACAGTTATTCCACACAAATGCAGATTCGTCTCATATTCACACTTTGATGGCGTTTTACTGCACCGCTAAAGCCGAGCGCTGAACAAAGCGGCAGATTGCGCCAAAACTCGTGGTGAGCGAAGACCAAAATGCTTCTCGTGTGAATGTGCCCTTACACTGCAGGAAATTCACGGTGCAAAAAAATGACCTTAATTCATTTCTCATGTTCTTAGGACTGGACCTTGTTGCACCCCGCAGTCAGCAAAACTGCTTCTATACAGCCCTGCATGTGTGTGTGTGTGTGTGTGCGTGCACATGTGTGTCTGAATTCTACCTGCTCTTTTATCATCCACCGCTGAGCGCTTTAAAGCAGCTCTTTCGGGGCATGAGTGGCTGTTGTTCTAGCACATTCAGGACATAGTTCGGGGCACAGGGGGAATATGGACTTGACAAGGGCTCATAAATAAGAGGGAGATTTTCAGGATGTCGATGGCACAGGCCTGCAGTAAAGGAGCCGCTAGGGCTGCCATGGCTAATGAGTTTCTTGGCCCAGCGTGACAGGGGTGACGTTTTAACACATTCTCTCTCACAGTAAATTATTAAAGCACACTTACCACGTTATACAGGCCGATGCACCAACGCTCGAAAAGAATCTGACCAGAGAAGCCGTTCACAAAGGCAAACCAGATCTGAAAAACAGAGCAGAGAAATTTTTTTAAATGACAGAATTACAATTAAGAGTCCGTTACAAAACCTTAACCCTTATGCACATATGTATTGAAGATGTGTTCATAAATCAGCTACTTGACTTGTAATAATGTTGCAAAATTTGCCAATTATTTTGCCTGATATACATCAAGCTTATAGCTACCCATCAAAATATAAAATGCATCAAAGTTTCCTATCAGCAAGGCACACGGTTGCAATCTACTAATCTCCCCAAATAAAACACAGAATTATCATTCTAAACATTTCTGCAAAGCTAAATTTCACTTTAAATGAAGTCTTTATCAGTTGAATGATGCAGCAAATTAACAAAAATAAATAAATAATATTCTATTTCAAAATAGCAGCAGATTCTGTCTTTCTACCATCACAATTATTCATACCCCACATAATATCACAGATCTTAAAACTATTGCTAGCCTGTATGATTTAAAGTTGGGTTACAACATGATTAAACCATTAGAAACCCAATACCAACCCAAATTTGCTTCATTCAGCCATGATTAAAGTCTTCAAGGTGTGTTGCAATCATCGTGAAAACTAAGCTGCTGTCCCAAAAGCTGAGAGAGGAGATCATTTCAATGCACCAAAAGGACAATTAGGATATTAAGATTACTTCACTTTCAATAGCTTGAACACTCTTACAGACACATTTGAAAGTTCCAAACCTGCCTTAGCAATCTCATCACACTTCAGCGCAACACTTATTCCCCCCATTCTAGGGGTAATTTCAATCAGCCAATGCTTAGGTTCACACAGGTCCAAAACTTAATTTGTTTGATTATTCTGCGAGAGGTTTAGTCACTGATGAATGGCCAGTTAGCTGTGTAAGCAAATCAATCTTACACATAAAATGTGCAAAGACAGCTGATCAGCACAGTAAAATATTATATATTTAGTATTTATAATTTATATAAATACATACATAATCGGTAAATCACTAAACATTTATAGAATTAAATAAACTCAGGTCTGTGTAGATGATAGCAGCGTTGTGCTAAAGTAATAGACAGTTGCATCTACTTATAGTTGCTTTCCAGCATAAAACGTTGGCCGTCATCATGGTGAGACGTTGGTTAGGTCATTTTCGTAAGCTGCAGTGTGTGTGTTTGTGTGTGGGGTGTAAGATTGTAAGGAGATGCAGTACATGAGACAGAGAAATGGGAGGTTAGATGACCCTTGCGCCCAGTACTCCTCCACACTCTCCATCACTGATAGCGGAGGACAATGGCTTAGTCTGAGATTATCATCAAAGAAGCAGACGTGGACTGTGCAGAGCTGTGTGTGTGCCAAGCATCCCAACATCAAGAGAACTTCCCAAATTACTATCAGACATGCGATGAGAATACTCCGGAGAATACTAGCAAGATTACAGCACTGGAAGCTACTTTGCTATAAGTCTAGCACAGGGAGAGTCACACCAATCTCTGTGTTCCTCTAGTTCTGTACAGGCACCTCAGGCTACTAACCAGGGTCCTTACACAGCGTCGGTCTTTTCCCACCCAGCAGACTAGTGAAAGAGTGAGCCAATTTTGTCTGCTGCCGGCACTGCCAATTGTGCCTACGAAGGGGCACCCAGTCGACTGGTACTAGAGCTGAGAATCAAATCAGAAGTTCAGAATCCCAGTGCTAGTGCACTAGTGGAAAATCCCACTGCTCCACCTGGGTGCCTGCATAAACTTTATTGTACGTTACCAGGGATACTTTAATATTTTCTAATATATGCTTATAAAATTAGGATTTTAACCACAACCACTGATCTGATCAAGGAGAGCTAGATCACCACATGCCACCTTTGACACATGTCCAATCTGCGTCGCTTCTTATCACCTACCAATGTTTAATTCCTACACAAGAGCCATATTGATTATGAAGTTTGTTTGTTTATCAGGATTTTAACGTCATGTTTTACACTTTGGTTACATTCATGACAGAAACAGTAGTTACTCATTACAAAAGGTTCATCAGTTTACAAGATTATATTAAACACAGTCATGGACAATTTTGCATCTCCAATTCACCTCACTTGCATGTCTTTGGACTGTGGGAGGAAACCGGAGCACTCGAAGGAAACCCATGCAGACACTGGGAGAACATGCAAACTCCACACAGAAAGGACCCGGACCGCCCCACCTGGGGATCAAACCCAGGACTTTCCTGCTGTAAGGCGACAGTGCTACCCACTTAGCCACCATGCCACCCTTGATTATGAAGAGCCAAGCTAGGCTACATGTGACTCCCTTCACCACTCACACAGACACCTGAACAAGTCCTGCAGATCGCATATAGCAGCGGCAGCTGGAAGAGACCCTGTTCAACCTTCCCTCCCTGTGAAACACGGTCCACTGTGTTTGTGTGGACTCTCGGCCTGGTCGTTTGCTTCTGTACCAGCTACAATTGCACGTGTGAGCAATCAAAATCCTGAATCTTGATGAGGTCAAAATTTATGAGTTTGACCACTCTGCAGCAATGTGCTAGTGTGTTAAACCACTGTGCCACCAGAACACCCCACGTATGCACAGCTAGCCTGATGGGGGGTAATTGATTTTTAATGATCATGCACAAGGAAAGAAGCTACAAAAACAGAAATTATTTCCAAAATCTCAGCCGACTTCTGAAATAGAAACTGAAAACTGAATTGAATCTGAAGTTATTCAAAAGTGATTTATCTATAAATAATGATATAAAAAACCTGCACAACAAAAATCACATGAATAACTAAACTAAATTACAAACGGACTTTGAAATGTGTAGAGGGCAATACGGCAGTAATGTCATGATGTAATAGTGGTGATATTTTTGGGTTATTTTTAAACAGATGCTTCATTCCAGGATTTACTTTTTCAGCTCAATGACATCAAGCACACGTTCACTTCCTATGCGGTGCGTGTAAAATGAGGCAGGCGTCTCCACTGCTTCAGCTCTCCCACGTCAGAACGACACTGATGTGGACGCTGCATGCCAATAGGCTGTTTGTATGTGAGGCGCAGCTACTGAACAGACATCAGGGTTGGCGTGTAGGCCAGAACCATGCAGACATTTCCTCGCTTCATTTAGCTCTATTATGAAAGCATGAGTAGCTACAAACTCTCGATTTGAACAGAACCCTTGAATGAGGCCCACGAAAGAAACACCCACCTACCAGCCTAGCAGACTGGATGCGTGAAAACGTTCCCAAAACAGACGCCTGTCGCCCCTCCTTTTCACACCCTCAGGGCGAAAGAGGGAGCGAACCCCTGAACGCCGCCCACCCGTTCCGGCTCCCACTCGGCTCTCCATCAGGTGCATTCTAGCGTGATATTGTTTTTAAAAGCTGGCTGCAGATCCTCAGTCTCTTGTTCTCTTTTCTCTCTCTCTCTCTCTCACACACACACACATTTTGCTAAAGCCTAAACACATTTTGAATCTCAAAAGTCTCTCAGTTTTAAACACCTATGAGAAAAACTAAGACGGGATTCTAACAGACTCTCCCACACGTCACGCTAAGGACCACAGTTAAAGACCCCGATCCTGATCCTGATCCAGCGCAAGAGTCCTCCTCTTTCATCTGAATTCAACAGATCCAGGCTAACCGGGGAACCCGCACCTCATTGTTGTGCTAAATAAAAACCTCTCTATTCATAGGTGGTGGTTAAATGCATTTTTGTGAGCGAGTGTTTTGGCCTGCTGCACTCCCGCTCTTGCCGGGGATTCTCCAGAGAAGCACGCATTCATTTGCTCATTAAAGCTTCAGCCCTTTCCCTCGCCGTTTCTCTTTTTTTCTTCTCTGCTCATTCAGCAGAGCTCAGTGAAGGGGTGTGGTTGGCCTTTCCCCCACCGCACATTCTGAAAAAGCCTGTGGTCCCTGTGTGCGTGTGTGTGTTTTCAAATGGACACTGGTCAGATGGACTCCCAGGGTATCTCTCAGCAATTCAAAAATGCAGCGATTCCAAAGTCAGTGCCGTGTAAAAAGCTTACTGGAAATGACTGAAGAGTTTTAACTTCATTACTGGAACACTACACACCAATGGGAGCACCGAAAAATTGTTTTCATGGCTAATTTCATTTCAGATTTTTATCCCAGCAAAGCCTATTACAACTACAACATTTAAGCTGACAGTTCTCATACAAAGCCATGTGATTAACATTTTTTTTTACTGTTGTCAATGTTATCTTATTGTTAAATACACAATTTTATAAAAGTATAATATAAACAATATAAAAATAAACTTGTGATTGAAATATACAGTTAACAAAATGAAAAATTTTATATCAAGGTTAACAACAAAATAGTTTATAGCTTCAGGGCCTTAACCAACAAAGATTACATATATAAAGGCACATCGGGGCACTCGGGTGGCACAGCGGTCTATTATACTAGCCCACTACTGTTGACATCCGAGTCTGAATCTCAGTGGTGCTATCGACAGGCCGGGCGTCTACACAAACGTGAATGGTTTTATCTGCTGGGGTTGGCTGTAATCTTGCAAAAGACTGGCACCCTGTTCAGGGTATTTCTGCCTTGCACTCAGTGTTTCCTGGTAGAACCGGACCCACTGTGACACCAACCAGGCTTAAATGGTTGATGAAAATGAAATGAATGGCCAAATAATGTATTATTAATTACTTCATTAGTATATTTCAAACCTGCTTTTTTCCATTGTAAAAGCAAATAGATGCATTACCTTCTCCAAATATTATATATAACAATATATGATTAGTTTAATTTGCAATCAGGTTATTAAGTAATATTTGTCATGCCTAGCAAATGTCTCCTTTTGTCCTTTGTAGGCTAAAAGTACAAATACATCAAACCAGCTGTTGTCATGAAATAATAATTAGTTTTTAAATTTGTAGATCCTCATTTATATTTAAATGACACAATAAGTTTGACAGACACATTGTCTGTGTCTGAGGATCTGAAGACTGATGTGACAGAGACTCCTATAATCTGATTGAGGCACTGGCACAAGCGGCAGAAGAACACGCAGTGCCTTGCCAGGTCCTGTGAATGTGTTAAAACTTGCTATAAGAACCTGCCACTGACGTGTGTTGGAGGGAGTGTGTGTGCAAGTCTAAAACACCTCATTTATACACAAGTGCTGGTACTCCACTTATTCACATGCTGATAAATGTATCAGTCAGTATCAGCAAATCACTAAGCATTACACCCTGAATTAATGTTAATTAGAATAGCATTAATGCTACCTGACTTGTACTAGACTTCAAGAGAACAGGAATAGCTGAGTGCCCCCTAGGTAACACAGTTTATATATGGTCATTCTAAAACGTCGTAAATTCATATGAAGGGTAAAAAATGAAAGAGTACAGGCAGCTTAAAAAAGAAAAATAACAGTAATACGATCATAATGTTCAGAAAACTTTTTTTGGGGGTCGGTGTGGCATCCTGTCTGGGGCATGTTACTGGATTGCCTTAAACTGAAGATCCACCGTGACCCTGACCAGGATAAAGAGGTGGTAAAACAAGAAAATGAAGTAAAATGAAATGACCGACAATCTATCAAACAATAATATGTTTGAAAGATGAAGTAAACCATTTAAATCTTTGAAAAACACCACAGACAAAAAACTCGGCTTCAAAAATTCTCTAAATATTTTAAATACACTAAAAAAAGCACACACTTAACTAAAAATAGTATTAAAACCAAACCAATGTTTCTTGGCTGGTCAGGTAAAAGACTTTAAAAGAAAAACTATGTAAAATAGAGGAATTTGTCCTGTCCACCCCTGCACTCTTTCCCAGTGTGTTTAAAATGCAGACGGAGCCCTCTGCCTTTCTCCTGAACATAAAGCGCCTTACAGAAGAAAGCATCTCAACCAGGCGAGACTGAAGAAAGGGGGGCGGGTGAGGAATTAGACTTGGAGTTCTGAGAGCTGACCACTAAAGTCAACCATTTATATTTCAGGCATTTAGCGGGTGCTTTTATCCAAAGTGACTTACAGTTGTGACTGATACAATGGAAGCAACTGAGGGTTAAGGGTCTTGCTCAGGGGCCCAACAGTGGCAACTTGGTGGGGATTAACTTGGGCTTAAACCAATACCTTCACCACTGAGCTACCACTGCACCAAAAATTCATGTTTTGGCATGGACGAAAAATTACAGCTGGTGGCTTCTCTGTGCCCATATATATAGAGCTAGTTTGTTAGGGGTTTCCTTTTTGCACGGCAGCCTTTTTTCCAACAGTTTCTCATTGATTGCAGCTCTGTTATAGACAATCTAAGACAAATTTCCTTCTCAGCATAAGGGGGCAGTAAGATTTTCTCCCAAACTGCTTTATGTATTTTTTGATGGGTGCAGCCAAATTGACCCTATTTATATAGAAACACGTCCTAACAAACAAGACCAGTGTGAGATGATGAAAGCATAAATCTAGACCCTGAACAACAGAAAAGCTCTAAAGATCTTTTATACATCATACACTTAAAAGCCCTGCCCATTACATTAAAGTAAACATCATGTGTTGTGATGTTTTGGTACCCATAGTAACACAACACTGATTTCAATTCACACTTCCATTCTCATTCCTGTTCCTCCAGGTTAAAGCATAGAAAATACAAAGAAAAAAACATGCACGCAAAGGTAAACCTATTAGTACAACAAGTGTATCCCATTGGACGCCCCCTGGGAAGCGAATGTTTCGGATGTCAGGCCTTTACAAAGCGGGGGTGTTTGATACAGCAGGAGACAGAGAAAGCGAGCAGCCAGCCTCTATTATAATGACAAACCCCCCGCAGCAGGCCAGAGGATTCATTTCCCAGCCACAACAATAGGCCTGCTGAGAAGTGCATCAGAAAGTGAAGAATGCTGGACTCTCTGATCACCTGCAGCTTTAAAAGAGGCTCAAAAACATGAGAAATATTCTGATTGGACAGCTGTTGAAGTTGCACGGAATACGACACAACGCTAGAGGAAAATGACAGAACCACTTGATGTATGGGAAAATGTGTAATGTGATCACAGTGATCTTTGTTTGTGTGGGAGAAAGGGTTATGACCTGGAACTAAATCAGAAACAACAGCACATTTAGTGCCCTACATGTCCTAAAATATTAGCATACAAAATATGTAGATGTCAGATTTATATAATGCATTATACCATAACGTTTCAGAGTTATAATGCCTCTAATGCCAGTACATCGCAGGGCTTTGGCCATTCCCTTACCCCTTAGACCATCACGTCTGGGTAGACACCTGGCCATCCGATAGCGCTGCTGAGATCAGGGTTCTAACGTAATAGACTACTGAGCCACTGAAGCGTCCAAGAAATGTCACTTAAGGATAGAGGTAAATAAACAAAAAGTTTAAGGTAAAAAACATCACAAACATAAGGAAACTATATAGAAAAAAATATTGCTCAGAATTCCACTCTCTCTTAGCAATCAATTTTAAACAGTTATCAAGAAGCCTGATTTATTTCCCTTTTTATAGCAGCCATGATCACAAATGGACCTTTCCAAGATTTACTAAGGCATGGCAGAAATGGAGAAGGAGAGAGTTCAGAGGTCAAGTGACAGAAAAGCAAGATGGCTGAAAATAAGATGGATTGTTTAAGGATTAACGTTTTTTCGTTTATGCCGTGAAACAAAGTGTCTTTTTGAACTGAGATTGATGGGTTGTTTGAACCTAACCGAACTGAAAAGCTACATGTGATATGATGCCAGGCAGTGGGGTGGCCGAGATGTTTCAGCCCAGAGTTTAGAGTCCAACATCAACTTCATTTTAAAAGAAATTAAAATCTATTTATCATACATTATGTAGGTAAAACTATGTGCACTTTATATCGTTTTGTGTACGAGCCTCTGTTCAGTGGAGTCCCAGCAAGCAGTTCTAGTTGGACCCTGAATGTATTTAAGAAAAAGTAAAAGGTCTGAGAAGAGCTTGTCCAGAAACACAAAATGTAAAGTCCATTTTTCTTTCAGAAACGTCCAGTGCTCCTGCTCAAAGTCTGATTGTGCTGAAAGGCTGCGTGTGTACGGTTCCAGATCAAACCGTTCCAGCACGATTGCTGATAAAGCTGCTGCTGATAGCACTTCCTTCACCTGTCAAGTCACTCCTGGTCAAGCCTATGAAGCCACTATCAGTACCGGCTCTGCAGAGCGTCAAACGCCATGAATGATGGATAACCTGTGAGCCTCACGCCCTCAAAGAGTCTCATTTCAACTAATTCCCCCAAAGCTCTTCTCCACCAGCAGCAACATGGTAAAGCTAAACCCATTTTAAGATCTTTTATATGGCAGAAATTATACTTAAATGTTTGAACAATTAAGCAATAACTGATAATAGATAATTCAACTAGTCACACACATAGACTATCTGATGGAAAACTATATCTGGATATAAACAAAAAAGCTTGTAATAAGACATTGCTACTCTCTATTCTTGCAAACTGCATGCAATGTCTCATTTCCTATGCATTTCTGAATTGATACACATACACTATATGGTCAAAAGTATTTGGACACCTGACCATGATCTTGTCAGACATCTTTGTGATCACAACAGCCACTTTTCTGAGAAGGCTTCTCACTGAGAAATATTTCTCTAGGAATTCGTTTCCATTCATTCAAAGGAGCATTTGTATGGCTGGGCATTGATGTTGGTCAAAAAATCCTCAACTATTGTTACGGTTCATTCCAAAGCTGTTCAGTGGACTGAGCTTTGGGCTGTTTCTATTAACCAAGCTTTTCTTCATGTCCTTATAGAACTTGCTTTGTGCACTAGGAGACCGTCATGCGGGAACAGGAAAGAGGCTTTCCTAAACGGTTGCTGCCAAATCGGAAGCATATCATTTAATTTTATATAATCAATTTATTCCACATGTTAGCAATTGTGGATGAAACACAAATTTAAAAAAATTAGAGGGGGGTGTCCTGATCCTTTTGGTCATATAGGGTCTGTTTGAAAACCTATTGAGCTGCCTTGCTGTCTAAGTAGAGAGGATTCTAATAAGACAACCTTATAAGGCTGATTATTCAGACGCACTACTTAGACAGTGATTGCGGTGATTGTCACTGACAAGCCCAATTTGCAAATAAGTGTCACTTGTACATCTTTATACAAATTAAAAATCAATGAGATTTATGTGCATACTCTGTTCCTTGCTCTGCATTCATCCACCATATATGTAATTTTTTTGTAAGAAAAAATTGTGCTGCACTGAATGCTGGGATTGCCTTCACTGCTAAGGAAGCATAGATGCTCCCTCGTCCAGTCAGATGATAACTTCAAAATAAGGCACCTTAAAAGGCAGCATTTTAAGGTATCTAAGAATTTGGACAGGCTTCTTCTCGGGAGTGTGCATAGGATGATTTAACTGTAGAGAGCGTACTAGGTTAAGTATGTGTATCAGGATATAAATCCAATAAACGATAACCATGCCGACTTTGAAAGCAGGTTAGCGTCAAATGCATGATGACTGAATGGGGGTGAGTGAACGACGTGTCTTCACAGCATAAACTATCTCAGTAGATCATTCAAAAAACATACCAATCCTTGTACGTGGTAAAAACAACTGTATGTGTACTTACTGACTGACTATTATAGACCCAAAGTTCAGTGTGTTGCAGTACAGTACACTTAGTGCTCAAAGTGGGCAGGTATTCGACGGTAAGCAGTACCACCATTTCTACGTTCCACTCTTTGGCATACCGTGACTTTTCCCCAAGCTGCCGGTACGCTTTTCTTGTACCTCCATTTCAAGTTCTGGGCGGCTCATAATGACCGTATATAAACTGCATTACCCAGGGGGCACTACGTGACGCTTGCCTGTTCCCACTCTCTCAAGTCTAATAGGCTTACAAGACAAGTAACAATTTGCTGATACCAGTTGATGCACACCAACTTGTAAATAAGGGGTACTGTGACTTGTACTCCACTTGAAAGAGTTAATATACTGACATTTATTATTGCCAGTGAACATCGTGGTGTGTCCTGCATTTCCTATTTAGGCCTTTCTTACCTCGATAATGTACAGCACAATGTTCTTGTAGAAGCAGTACAAGATGCACTTAGCGACGCGGTTGTAGTTCCACGCACCATGGACCAACAAGAGATTCTTCAGGTACTTAAACTGTGAGGAATAAAAAGAGAGAGAGAGAGAGGAATTTATGATTAGGACGAGTACTGCAAGTGTAACATTGCATCTTTTAACCAGACTCCAGTGATGTGCCTGAAGACAGAGGGAGTAATCGCAAGTTCCTGCTTTGGAAATAAAAAAATCTTATAAATATTTGTTTGTAGGAAGATGGGGATTACAGGGAGGACAGCACTGCGCCGTCTTAGGCATTCCAAAGCTTTTCGGGCCCCGTGAGATTCGCTCAGGCTACATTTAGGATGAGGTGTTGAAAAGCAGTGCAAGAGAGAATGGTTTTGTTGCTCCCACAGGGTGAACTGATGATTCCCATGTTTCTTTGCAGAGATGTAATGGTTTATATTTTTAATCACAGTAAACGCATGAAAAATTATCATCATCATTGAGCAACAGCAACTCTTAGAAAGTATCTTAAATCTTATTTAAATTAAACACCGTCTGATGGTTATTCAACTCACTGTTCTTGTAATTTGGTACATTAGTTTCACTTTGTCTAATGTGTTCTCACCCTTGATTTAAAAGCTTGACTCCATACCCAGTACAAGTTTTGGGCTTGGAGAAAAGCATCATCATAACTGCTTTCTGTTCAGACCGATAATTTTTTTTAAAAAGCAGGTTCGTGCATTCAGGTGGTGTAACGGTAAAAGCCCAACAGTATTGAGATCTCAAGCTATCAGCCAGCCTTCATAGACACAGTTGATTGGCTGTGAGTCTGTAGGAGATGGACAATGGCTGAAACAGGGATTTATTCGAAATTGCCTCCTACATACTGTATAGTGCATACTGCACTTAGTATATACTGTCAGGGTTCCTTGTTGCTGGTCTAAGTGCAGTCTCTGCTGACTGGTCGAGGCAGTTCTTTAATCCAGTACAACTGGTGCAGTAAACACTGGGTGAATTGAGCAAACAGAGTGTTTGGTTAAAGCCTGCAGCAGTAGGGTCGGATGTATAAAGGAAGGGAAAATATGGCTTAAGGCGCAGAGCCTGGCCAGTCTCTGAAACTCTGAGAAAAGGACTGTTGACAGACACAGTGCAGCAGATTATGCAAGCACACTCCTGAACCTGAATTCTGCTGATTTTCATACAGCAGAAAAAGAGGAATGATGTTATTTTCCATCGTAATGAAGACTGATGTAAAACCAGCTGTCCTTAAACAAATGAAATATCCAATCTAAAGTTTAAAGACATTAATATTTATTATTGATCTGTAATATTTAATGACTTATTGACCTTTCTGGGTTTTTTATAAGGTGGTTGTTTTATTCACTTTAGTTAACAGTTTCTGGTTTCCGACGTTACCCAGCTTAACCTTGGCATGGACATAGATGCTGCCTAGGCATGTTTTTAATTCATAAACAAAGAAAAGGCTTTAAACAGCAAACGTATATCAGCTGCTTATTCAAGGCAGAACTGTTTTAGGTTTTTGGCTTCCATCTAGCCACTCAAGAGAAATTTCCTCTCAGCGAAAGGTAACTCTTTTTACCTTTTTTAAAATAAGGTAGGGACGAAAATCCAAACTGACAAACCCTGTACCATTCAAGAGGTGCAGTTAAAATTAGCTCTATTTAAATGCACACACACAAGTCACCAGTTATAGCCATTCAAATACCTAACTGAAACATGATGCTGTTGAGTGTCTGTAAACGTTTGACTTTAGCCGTATTAATGTTTACATTCTAATCAGCTTTCACAAGAACAGCTAATTTACAAAAAAAACCTTGTTAGCCAGATTTTCTAATCATTTATTGTAGCCCAACAATATGTTTATTTAAAACTCACTGAGTTTCCAGCTTGAGCACAGAATTCTCAGGAGCTATAATCACGTATAGCTATTGACTATTATACACTGATCAGCCATAACATTAAAACCACCTTCTTGTTTCTACACTCACTGTCCATTTTATCAGCTCCACTTATCATATAGAAGCACTTTGTAGTTCTACAATTACTGACTGTAGTCCATCTGTTTCTCTGCATAAGTTTTTTTTACCCTGCTTTCACCCTGTTCTTCAATGGTCAGGACCCCCACAGGACCACCACAAAGCAGGACTGCAGTGACAATGATATGGTGGTGGTGTGTCAGTGTGTGTTGTGCTGGTATGAGTGGATCAGACACAGCAGCGCTGCTGGAGTTGTTAAATACCGTGTCCACTCACTGTCCACTCTATTAGACACTCCTACCTAGTTGGTCCACCTTGTAGATGTAAAGTCAGAGACGATCACTCATCTATTGCTGCTGTTTGAGTTGGTCATCTTCTAGACCTTCATCAGTGGTCACAGGATGCTGCCCACGGGGCACTGTTGGCTGGATGTTTTTGGTTGGTGGACTATTCTCAATCCAGAAGTGACAGTAAGGTATTTAAAAACTCCATTAGCACTGCTGTGTCTGATCCACTCATACCAGCACAACACACACTAACACACCACCACCATGTCAGTGTCACTGCAGAGAATGATCCACCACCTAAATAATACCTGCTCTGTAGTGGTCCTGGGAGAGTCCTGACCATTGAAGAACAGCATGAAAGGGGGCTAACAAAGCATGCAGAGAAACAGATGGACTACAGTTAGTAAATGTAGAACTACAAAGTGCTCCTATATGGTAAGTGGAGCTGATAAAATGGACAATGTATGCAGAAACAAGGAGGTGGTTTTAATGTTTTGGCTGATCGGTGTAGATATTAAAAGCAGTTTAAACTGCCTCATATTGGCCAATGTGATGTGGTGTATTTGTGCATCCTATTTTTAGAGGCTGTGTTTTATCACATTGCATAGCAGACATACAGATTTTGAGTGGCATGAAGACATCAGCCATCAAAATTGTTGTTGTTTTCTGTCCATTATATAACCACGTCCAAAACAAAAACAACAGAAAAAGAAAGTGGGTGGATAAAAGGAATCAACTGCTGCTACATGCGTTACAAAGACTAGATTGTATCATAAATGTATCACATTATAAAATGTAGTTAAAGCTGTTAAACCCCAAGGCACGTGTCTAATCTGTATCCGCTTCTTAACACCTGCCAGAGTTGGGTTCCCACACAGAGCCGTGTCGCGCATGGAGAGCCACACAAGGCTTTGTGTGACTCCACAGCACTCGCCAGGATCAGTCGAACTTTCCTTCCTGAAAACACGGTCAGTTGTGTTTGTGTGTGGATGGCCGGCCAGGACGATGACTCTACTGGGGTTTGAACATTAGACTGCTGTGCCACCCGAGAGCTCTTTCGGCACACTTAACAGTATATTTCATTTCTCTCTATAAACAAACCTGGTACAGAAAACATGTACTGGAAATGTGAGGAGATAGCTTTTCAACCCTTTGAAACTAGAAGCTTGGACCAGTACTTGATACCTACATGCCACAAGCGACTGCAACTAAAGACCATTTACACTCATTCAAAAAATACGTCCCCACAGCCAAGGTTAGAAAGTGAAAAATCTGTTTAAAATAACAGTCAGAATGAGGTCATCCAGAGGATTACTATTATTTTTTATGAGATATAGGGGCTCTCTCAGGAGTGGTTCTGGTCCACCAAGCAGTCAATGTATCATGAAGAATCCATAGAAAGATCAAATGATTTTTCTGATCCGCTCTTCATTCTTTTTGCTCGTGTTGAGTGAGGACTGTGGTGCCGCAGAGGTAAAGTGGGAAGTCGTGTGATACACAGATTTCTTGAACAGACCATCCAAAGCATGGGGCGCTCTGATAAACGCTAATGTAATGAGACAGGATTTTAGTAAGTGAATAAACTATGGACTGAATCATGGTGTTGACAGGTAGATAGCGTTGATAAATGAGACGTTGTACTTTTCTTACAAGCACAACGCTGCTGGTGCAACTTTAGACCTTAACTGTGTATTAGAACCCAGTGTGATTAATTAGGTTTACATAAGAGAAAAGTGATTTATTAAACACACAGGGAAGATTTAGATAAAGAAACAGCAGAGTGTAAACTGACCT